>NW_026961544.1:0-176114 GCF_963924245.1 Chroicocephalus ridibundus
CATCCTGCTATATCTCCCACATGGAAAGTGCCAGGAGGGAGAAGTGGCGATTATGTTTAGACTTTCTCGGAACTGCTTCAAATCAACTAGATATCTTTGTGCTGTAAATCTCCCAACAGCCAAACGCAAAAGCAGCAAACATCTCGCTGTATGTCCCACATCCAAAGTGCCAAGAGAGAGCTTGCTCTCCTGTCTTTGAGTACTGTTTTCGCTGTGCCGGTTACCTCTTTGCTAACATTCTCTTCAGCGCTGCAGGGAAACCAGGAACCACGTGGAGAAGGCACCCACACTGAAAGTGCCTGGAGGGAACATTGGGGCTTCTTCTCAGTGTCTCTGACATAGGGTTTCACTGTCCCGGGAAAGTCTCTGCTAACACCCTGCAGAGCGCTGTGCCCAATCTACAGAAACGTCTTGCGGTATCTCCTACAGGGAAAGTGCCAGGAGGGAATTGTCGAGCTTGTTCTCAGTGTCTCTGAGAATTGCTCTGATTATCCCTGTGACCTCTTTGCTAAGACTCTCCAGAGAGCCGTCCTCAAAACCAACACACATCTTGACATATCTCCCACATTGATCGCAGTGTCTCCAGGAACGGCATTCAAGGAGCCAGGAACTTTTCTCCCTACACTGTCCATTGAGTTGTCCTCAAAACCAATATACATCCTGCTATATCTCCCACATGGAAAGTGCCAGGAGGGAGAAGTGGCGATTATGTTTAGACTTTCTCGGAACTGCTTCAAATCAACTAGATATCTTTGTGCTGTAAATCTCCCAACAGCCAAACGCAAAAGCAGCAAACATCTCGCTGTATGTCCCACATCCAAAGTGCCAAGAGAGAGCTTGCTCTCCCTCTCTTTGAGTACTGTTTTCGCTGTGCCGGTTACCTCTTTGCTAACATTCTCTTCAGCGCTGCAGGGAAACCAGGAACCACGTGGAGAAGGCACCCACACTGAAAGTGCCTGGAGGGAACATTGGGGCTTCTTCTCAGTGTCTCTGACATAGGGTTTCACTGTCCCGGGAAAGTCTCTGCTAACACCCTGCAGAGCGCTGTGCCCAATCTACAGAAACGTCTTGCGGTATCTCCTACAGGGAAAGTGCCAGGAGGGAACTGTCCATCTTGTTCTCAGTGTCTCTGAGAATTGCTCTGATTATCCCTGTGACCTCTTTGCTAAGACTCTCCAGAGAGCCGTCCTCAAAACCAACACACATCTTTACATATCTCCCACATTGATCGCAGTGTCTCCAGGAACGGCATTCAAGGAGCCAGGAACTTTTCTCCCTACACTGTCCATTGAGTTGTCCTCAAAACCAATATACATCCTGCTATATCTCCCACATGGAAAGTGCCAGGAGGGAGAAGTGGCGATTATGTTTAGACTTTCTCGGAACTGCTTCAAATCAACTAGATATCTTTGTGCTGTAAATCTCCCAACAGCCAAACGCAAAAGCAGCAAACATCTCGCTGTATGTCCCACATCCAAAGTGCCAAGAGAGAGCTTGCTCTCCCTGTCTTTGAGTACTGTTTTCGCTGTGCCGGTTACCTCTTTGCTAACATTCTCTTCAGCGCTGCAGGGAAACCAGGAACCACGTGGAGAAGGCACCCACACTGAAAGTGCCTGGAGGGAACATTGGGGCTTCTTCTCAGTGTCTCTGACATAGGGTTTCACTGTCCCGGGAAAGTCTCTGCTAACACCCTGCAGAGCGCTGTGCCCAATCTACAGAAACGTCTTGCGGTATCTCCTACAGGGAAAGTGCCAGGAGGGAACTGTCCATCTTGTTCTCAGTGTCTCTGAGAATTGCTCTGATTATCCCTGTGACCTCTTTGCTAAGACTCTCCAGAGAGCCGTCCTCAAAACCAACACACATCTTGACATATCTCCCTCATTGATCGCAGTGTCTCCAGGAACGGCATTCAAGGAGCCAGGAACTTTTCTCCCTACACTGTCCATTGAGTTGTCCTCAAAACCAATATACATCCTGCTATATCTCCCACATGGAAAGTGCCAGGAGGGAGAAGTGGCGATTATGTTTAGACTTTCTCGGAACTGCTTCAAATCAACTAGATATCTTTGTGCTGTAAATCTCCCAACAGCCAAACGCAAAAGCAGCAAACATCTCGCTGTATGTCCCACATCCAAAGTGCCAAGAGAGAGCTTGCTCTCCCTGTCTTTGAGTACTGTTTTCGCTGTGCCGGTTACCTCTTTGCTAACATTCTCTTCAGCGCTGCAGGGAAACCAGGAACCACGTGGAGAAGGCACCCACACTGAAAGTGCCTGGAGGGAACATTGGGGCTTCTTCTCAGTGTCTCTGACATAGGGTTTCACTGTCCCGGGAAAGTCTCTGCTAACACCCTGCAGAGCGCTGTGCCCAATCTACAGAAACGTCTTGCGGTATCTCCTACAGGGAAAGTGCCAGGAGGGAACTGTCCATCTTGTTCTCAGTGTCTCTGAGAATTGCTCTGATTATCCCTGTGACCTCTTTGCTAAGACTCTCCAGAGAGCCGTCCTCAAAACCAACACACATCTTGACATATCTCCCTCATTGATCGCAGTGTCTCCAGGAACGGCATTCAAGGAGCCAGGAACTTTCTCCCTACACTGTCCATTGAGTTGTCCTCAAAACCAATATACATCCTGCTATATCTCCCACATGGAAAGTGCCAGGAGGGAGAAGTGGCGATTATGTTTAGACTTTCTCGGAACTGCTTCAAATCAACTAGATATCTTTGTGCTGTAAATCTCCCAACAGCCAAACGCAAAAGCAGCAAACATCTCGCTGTATGTCCCACATCCAAAGTGCCAAGAGAGAGCTTGCTCTCCCTGTCTTTGAGTACTGTTTTCGCTGTGCCGGTTACCTCTTTGCTAACATTCTCTTCAGCGCTGCAGGGAAACCAGGAACCACGTGGAGAAGGCACCCACACTGAAAGTGCCTGGAGGGAACATTGGGGCTTCTTCTCAGTGTCTCTGACATAGGGTTTCACTGTCCCGGGAAAGTCTCTGCTAACACCCTGCAGAGCGCTGTGCCCAATCTACAGAAACGTCTTGCGGTATCTCCTACAGGGAAAGTGCCAGGAGGGAACTGTCCATCTTGTTCTCAGTGTCTCTGAGAATTGCTCTGATTATCCCTGTGACCTCTTTGCTAAGACTCTCCAGAGAGCCGTCCTCAAAACCAACACACATCTTGACATATCTCCCTCATTGATCGCAGTGTCTCCAGGAACGGCATTCAAGGAGCCAGGAACTTTTCTCCCTACACTGTCCATTGAGTTGTCCTCAAAACCAATATACATCCAGCTATATCTCCCACATGGAAAGTGCCAGGAGGGAGAAGTGGCGATTATGTTTAGACTTTCTCGGAACTGCTTCAAATCAACTAGATATCTTTGTGCTGTAAATCTCCCAACAGCCAAACGCAAAAGCAGCAAACATCTCGCTGTATGTCCCACATCCAAAGTGCCAAGAGAGAGCTTGCTCTCCCTCTCTTTGAGTACTGTTTTCGCTGTGCCGGTTACCTCTTTGCTAACATTCTCTTCAGCGCTGCAGGGAAACCAGGAACCACGTGGAGAAGGCACCCACACTGAAAGTGCCTGGAGGGAACATTGGGGCTTCTTCTCAGTGTCTCTGACATAGGGTTTCACTGTCCTGGGAAAGTCTCTGCTAACACCCTGCAGAGCGCTGTGCCCAATCTACAGAAACGTCTTGCGGTATCTCCTACAGGGAAAGTGCCAGGAGGGAACTGTCCATCTTGTTCTCAGTGTCTCTGAGAATTGCTCTGATTATCCCTGTGACCTCTTTGCTAAGACTCTCCAGAGAGCCGTCCTCAAAACCAACACACATCTTGACATATCTCCCTCATTGATCGCAGTGTCTCCAGGAACGGCATTCAAGGAGCCAGGAACTTTTCTCCCTACACTGTCCATTGAGTTGTCCTCAAAACCAATATACATCCTGCTATATCTCCCACATGGAAAGTGCCAGGAGGGAGAAGTGGCGATTATGTTTAGACTTTCTCGGAACTGCTTCAAATCAACTAGATATCTTTGTGCTGTAAATCTCCCAACAGCCAAACGCAAAAGCAGCAAACATCTCGCTGTATGTCCCACATCCAAAGTGCCAAGAGAGAGCTTGCTCTCCCTGTCTTTGAGTACTGTTTTCGCTGTCCCGGTTACCTCTTTGCTAACATTCTCTTCAGCGCTGCAGGGAAACCAGGAACCACGTGGAGAAGGCACCCACACTGAAAGTGCCTGGAGGGAACATTGGGGCTTCTTCTCAGTGTCTCTGACATAGGGTTTCACTGTCCCGGGAAAGTCTCTGCTAACACCCTGCAGAGCGCTGTGCCCAATCTACAGAAACGTCTTGCGGTATCTCCTACAGGGAAAGTGCCAGGAGGGAACTGTCCATCTTGTTCTCAGTGTCTCTGAGAATTGCTCTGATTATCCCTGTGACCTCTTTGCTAAGACTCTCCAGAGAGCCGTCCTCAAAACCAACACACATCTTGACATATCTCCCTCATTGATCGCAGTGTCTCCAGGAACGGCATTCAAGGAGCCAGGAACTTTTCTCCCTACACTGTCCATTGAGTTGTCCTCAAAACCAATATACATCCTGCTATATCTCCCACATGGAAAGTGCCAGGAGGGAGAAGTGGCGATTATGTTTAGACTTTCTCGGAACTGCTTCAAATCAACTAGATATCTTTGTGCTGTAAATCTCCCAACAGCCAAACGCAAAAGCAGCAAACATCTCGCTGTATGTCCCACATCCAAAGTGCCAAGAGAGAGCTTGCTCTCCCTGTCTTTGAGTACTGTTTTCGCTGTGCCGGTTACCTCTTTGCTAACATTCTCTTCAGCGCTGCAGGGAAACCAGGAACCACGTGGAGAAGGCACCCACACTGAAAGTGCCTGGAGGGAACATTGGGGCTTCTTCTCAGTGTCTCTGACATAGGGTTTCACTGTCCCGGGAAAGTCTCTGCTAACACCCTGCAGAGCGCTGTGCCCAATCTACAGAAACGTCTTGCGGTATCTCCTACAGGGAAAGTGCCAGGAGGGAACTGTCCATCTTGTTCTCAGTGTCTCTGAGAATTGCTCTGATTATCCCTGTGACCTCTTTGCTAAGACTCTCCAGAGAGCCGTCCTCAAAACCAACACACATCTTGACATATCTCCCACATTGATCGCAGTGTCTCCAGGAACGGCATTCAAGGAGCCAGGAACTTTTCTCCCTACACTGTCCATTGAGTTGTCCTCAAAACCAATATACATCCTGCTATATCTCCCACATGGAAAGTGCCAGGAGGGAGAAGTGGCGATTATGTTTAGACTTTCTCGGAACTGCTTCAAATCAACTAGATATCTTTGTGCTGTAAATCTCCCAACAGCCAAACGCAAAAGCAGCAAACATCTCGCTGTATGTCCCACATCCAAAGTGCCAAGAGAGAGCTTGCTCTCCCTCTCTTTGAGTACTGTTTTCGCTGTGCCGGTTACCTCTTTGCTAACATTCTCTTCAGCGCTGCAGGGAAACCAGGAACCACGTGGAGAAGGCACCCACACTGAAAGTGCCTGGAGGGAACATTGGGGCTTCTTCTCAGTGTCTCTGACATAGGTTTCACTGTCCCGGGAAAGTCTCTGCTAACACCCTGCAGAGCGCTGTGCCCAATCTACAGAAACGTCTTGCGGTATCTCCTACAGGGAAAGTGCCAGGAGGGAACTGTCCATCTTGTTCTCAGTGTCTCTGAGAATTGCTCTGATTATCCCTGTGACCTCTTTGCTAAGACTCTCCAGAGAGCCGTCCTCAAAACCAACACACATCTTGACATATCTCCCACATTGATCGCAGTGTCTCCAGGAACGGCATTCAAGGAGCCAGGAACTTTTCTCCCTACACTGTCCATTGAGTTGTCCTCAAAACCAATATACATCCTGCTATATCTCCCACATGGAAAGTGCCAGGAGGGAGAAGTGGCGATTATGTTTAGACTTCCTCGGAACTGCTTCAAATCAACTAGATATCTTTGTGCTGTAAATCTCCCAACAGCCAAACGCAAAAGCAGCAAACATCTCGCTGTATGTCCCACATCCAAAGTGCCAAGAGAGAGCTTGCTCTCCCTGTCTTTGAGTACTGTTTTCGCTGTGCCGGTTACCTCTTTGCTAACATTCTCTTCAGCGCTGCAGGGAAACCAGGAACCACGTGGAGAAGGCACCCACACTGAAAGTGCCTGGAGGGAACATTGGGGCTTCTTCTCAGTGTCTCTGACATAGGGTTTCACTGTCCCGGGAAAGTCTCTGCTAACACCCTGCAGAGCGCTGTGCCCAATCTACAGAAACGTCTTGCGGTATCTCCTACAGGGAAAGTGCCAGGAGGGAATTGTCGAGCTTGTTCTCAGTGTCTCTGAGAATTGCTCTGATTATCCCTGTGACCTCTTTGCTAAGACTCTCCAGAGAGCCGTCCTCAAAACAAACACACATCTTGACATATCTCCCACATTGATCGCAGTGTCTCCAGGAACGGCATTCAAGGAGCCAGGAACTTTTCTCCCTACACTGTCCATTGAGTTGTCCTCAAAACCAATATACATCCTGCTATATCTCCCACATGGAAAGTGCCAGGAGGGAGAAGTGGCGATTATGTTTAGACTTTCTCGGAACTGCTTCAAATCAACTAGATATCTTTGTGCTGTAAATCTCCCAACAGCCAAACGCAAAAGCAGCAAACATCTCGCTGTATGTCCCACATCCAAAGTGCCAAGAGAGAGCTTGCTCTCCCTCTCTTTGAGTACTGTTTTCGCTGTGCCGGTTACCTCTTTGCTAACATTCTCTTCAGCGCTGCAGGGAAACCAGGAACCACGTGGAGAAGGCACCCACACTGAAAGTGCCTGGAGGGAACATTGGGGCTTCTTCTCAGTGTCTCTGACATAGGGTTTCACTGTCCCGGGAAAGTCTCTGCTAACACCCTGCAGAGCGCTGTGCCCAATCTACAGAAACGTCTTGCGGTATCTCCTACAGGGAAAGTGCCAGGAGGGAACTGTCCATCTTGTTCTCAGTGTCTCTGAGAATTGCTCTGATTATCCCTGTGACCTCTTTGCTAAGACTCTCCAGAGAGCCGTCCTCAAAACCAACACACATCTTGACATATCTCCCACATTGATCGCAGTGTCTCCAGGAACGGCATTCAAGGAGCCAGGAACTTTTCTCCCTACACTGTCCATTGAGTTGTCCTCAAAACCAATATACATCCTGCTATATCTCCCACATGGAAAGTGCCAGGAGGGAGAAGTGGCGATTATGTTTAGACTTCCTCGGAACTGCTTCAAATCAACTAGATATCTTTGTGCTGTAAATCTCCCAACAGCCAAACGCAAAAGCAGCAAACATCTCGCTGTATGTCCCACATCCAAAGTGCCAAGAGAGAGCTTGCTCTCCCTGTCTTTGAGTACTGTTTTCGCTGTGCCGGTTACCTCTTTGCTAACATTCTCTTCAGCGCTGCAGGGAAACCAGGAACCACGTGGAGAAGGCACCCACACTGAAAGTGCCTGGAGGGAACATTGGGGCTTCTTCTCAGTGTCTCTGACATAGGGTTTCACTGTCCCGGGAAAGTCTCTGCTAACACCCTGCAGAGCGCTGTGCCCAATCTACAGAAACGTCTTGCGGTATCTCCTACAGGGAAAGTGCCAGGAGGGAATTGTCGAGCTTGTTCTCAGTGTCTCTGAGAATTGCTCTGATTATCCCTGTGACCTCTTTGCTAAGACTCTCCAGAGAGCCGTCCTCAAAACAAACACACATCTTGACATATCTCCCACATTGATCGCAGTGTCTCCAGGAACGGCATTCAAGGAGCCAGGAACTTTTCTCCCTACACTGTCCATTGAGTTGTCCTCAAAACCAATATACATCCTGCTATATCTCCCACATGGAAAGTGCCAGGAGGGAGAAGTGGCGATTATGTTTAGACTTTCTCGGAACTGCTTCAAATCAACTAGATATCTTTGTGCTGTAAATCTCCCAACAGCCAAACGCAAAAGCAGCAAACATCTCGCTGTATGTCCCACATCCAAAGTGCCAAGAGAGAGCTTGCTCTCCCTGTCTTTGAGTACTGTTTTCGCTGTGCCGGTTACCTCTTTGCTAACATTCTCTTCAGCGCTGCAGGGAAACCAGGAACCACGTGGAGAAGGCACCCACACTGAAAGTGCCTGGAGGGAACATTGGGGCTTCTTCTCAGTGTCTCTGACATAGGGTTTCACTGTCCCGGGAAAGTCTCTGCTAACACCCTGCAGAGCGCTGTGCCCAATCTACAGAAACGTCTTGCGGTATCTCCTACAGGGAAAGTGCCAGGAGGGAATTGTCGAGCTTGTTCTCAGTGTCTCTGAGAATTGCTCTGATTATCCCTGTGACCTCTTTGCTAAGACTCTCCAGAGAGCCGTCCTCAAAACAAACACACATCTTGACATATCTCCCACATTGATCGCAGTGTCTCCAGGAACGGCATTCAAGGAGCCAGGAACTTTTCTCCCTACACTGTCCATTGAGTTGTCCTCAAAACCAATATACATCCTGCTATATCTCCCACATGGAAAGTGCCAGGAGGGAGAAGTGGCGATTATGTTTAGACTTTCTCGGAACTGCTTCAAATCAACTAGATATCTTTGTGCTGTAAATCTCCCAACAGCCAAACGCAAAAGCAGCAAACATCTCGCTGTATGTCCCACATCCAAAGTGCCAAGAGAGAGCTTGCTCTCCCTGTCTTTGAGTACTGTTTTCGCTGTGCCGGTTACCTCTTTGCTAACATTCTCTTCAGCGCTGCAGGGAAACCAGGAACCACGTGGAGAAGGCACCCACACTGAAAGTGCCTGGAGGGAACATTGGGGCTTCTTCTCAGTGTCTCTGACATAGGGTTTCACTGTCCCGGGAAAGTCTCTGCTAACACCCTGCAGAGCGCTGTGCCCAATCTACAGAAACGTCTTGCGGTATCTCCTACAGGGAAAGTGCCAGGAGGGAACTGTCCATCTTGTTCTCAGTGTCTCTGAGAATTGCTCTGATTATCCCTGTGACCTCTTTGCTAAGACTCTCCAGAGAGCCGTCCTCAAAACCAACACACATCTTGACATATCTCCCTCATTGATCGCAGTGTCTCCAGGAACGGCATTCAAGGAGCCAGGAACTTTTCTCCCTACACTGTCCATTGAGTTGTCCTCAAAACCAATATACATCCAGCTATATCTCCCACATGGAAAGTGCCAGGAGGGAGAAGTGGCGATTATGTTTAGACTTTCTCGGAACTGCTTCAAATCAACTAGATATCTTTGTGCTGTAAATCTCCCAACAGCCAAACGCAAAAGCAGCAAACATCTCGCTGTATGTCCCACATCCAAAGTGCCAAGAGAGAGCTTGCTCTCCCTGTCTTTGAGTACTGTTTTCGCTGTGCCGGTTACCTCTTTGCTAACATTCTCTTCAGCGCTGCAGGGAAACCAGGAACCACGTGGAGAAGGCACCCACACTGAAAGTGCCTGGAGGGAACATTGGGGCTTCTTCTCAGTGTCTCTGACATAGGGTTTCACTGTCCCGGGAAAGTCTCTGCTAACACCCTGCAGAGCGCTGTGCCCAATCTACAGAAACGTCTTGCGGTATCTCCTACAGGGAAAGTGCCAGGAGGGAACTGTCCATCTTGTTCTCAGTGTCTCTGAGAATTGCTCTGATTATCCCTGTGACCTCTTTGCTAAGACTCTCCAGAGAGCCGTCCTCAAAACCAACACACATCTTGACATATCTCCCTCATTGATCGCAGTGTCTCCAGGAACGGCATTCAAGGAGCCAGGAACTTTTCTCCCTACACTGTCCATTGAGTTGTCCTCAAAACCAATATACATCCTGCTATATCTCCCACATGGAAAGTGCCAGGAGGGAGAAGTGGCGATTATGTTTAGACTTTCTCGGAACTGCTTCAAATCAACTAGATATCTTTGTGCTGTAAATCTCCCAACAGCCAAACGCAAAAGCAGCAAACATCTCGCTGTATGTCCCACATCCAAAGTGCCAAGAGAGAGCTTGCTCTCCCTCTCTTTGAGTACTGTTTTCACTGTCCCGGTTACCTCTTTGCTAACATTCTCTTCAGCGCTGCAGGGAAACCAGGAACCACGTGGAGAAGGCACCCACACTGAAAGTGCCTGGAGGGAACATTGGGGCTTCTTCTCAGTGTCTCTGACATAGGGTTTCACTGTCCCGGGAAAGTCTCTGCTAACACCCTGCAGAGCGCTGTGCCCAATCTACAGAAACGTCTTGCGGTATCTCCTACAGGGAAAGTGCCAGGAGGGAACTGTCCATCTTGTTCTCAGTGTCTCTGAGAATTGCTCTGATTATCCCTGTGACCTCTTTGCTAAGACTCTCCAGAGAGCCGTCCTCAAAACCAACACACATCTTGACATATCTCCCTCATTGATCGCAGTGTCTCCAGGAACGGCATTCAAGGAGCCAGGAACTTTTCTCCCTACACTGTCCATTGAGTTGTCCTCAAAACCAATATACATCCTGCTATATCTCCCACATGGAAAGTGCCAGGAGGGAGAAGTGGCGATTATGTTTAGACTTTCTCGGAACTGCTTCAAATCAACTAGATATCTTTGTGCTGTAAATCTCCCAACAGCCAAACGCAAAAGCAGCAAACATCTCGCTGTATGTCCCACATCCAAAGTGCCAAGAGAGAGCTTGCTCTCCCTGTCTTTGAGTACTGTTTTCGCTGTGCCGGTTACCTCTTTGCTAACATTCTCTTCAGCGCTGCAGGGAAACCAGGAACCACGTGGAGAAGGCACCCACACTGAAAGTGCCTGGAGGGAACATTGGGGCTTCTTCTCAGTGTCTCTGACATAGGGTTTCACTGTCCCGGGAAAGTCTCTGCTAACACCCTGCAGAGCGCTGTGCCCAATCTACAGAAACGTCTTGCGGTATCTCCTACAGGGAAAGTGCCAGGAGGGAACTGTCCATCTTGTTCTCAGTGTCTCTGAGAATTGCTCTGATTATCCCTGTGACCTCTTTGCTAAGACTCTCCAGAGAGCCGTCCTCAAAACCAACACACATCTTGACATATCTCCCACATTGATCGCAGTGTCTCCAGGAACGGCATTCAAGGAGCCAGGAACTTTTCTCCCTACACTGTCCATTGAGTTGTCCTCAAAACCAATATACATCCTGCTATATCTCCCACATGGAAAGTGCCAGGAGGGAGAAGTGGCGATTATGTTTAGACTTCCTCGGAACTGCTTCAAATCAACTAGATATCTTTGTGCTGTAAATCTCCCAACAGCCAAACGCAAAAGCAGCAAACATCTCGCTGTATGTCCCACATCCAAAGTGCCAAGAGAGAGCTTGCTCTCCCTGTCTTTGAGTACTGTTTTCGCTGTGCCGGTTACCTCTTTGCTAACATTCTCTTCAGCGCTGCAGGGAAACCAGGAACCACGTGGAGAAGGCACCCACACTGAAAGTGCCTGGAGGGAACATTGGGGCTTCTTCTCAGTGTCTCTGACATAGGGTTTCACTGTCCCGGGAAAGTCTCTGCTAACACCCTGCAGAGCGCTGTGCCCAATCTACAGAAACGTCTTGCGGTATCTCCTACAGGGAAAGTGCCAGGAGGGAATTGTCGAGCTTGTTCTCAGTGTCTCTGAGAATTGCTCTGATTATCCCTGTGACCTCTTTGCTAAGACTCTCCAGAGAGCCGTCCTCAAAACAAACACACATCTTGACATATCTCCCACATTGATCGCAGTGTCTCCAGGAACGGCATTCAAGGAGCCAGGAACTTTTCTCCCTACACTGTCCATTGAGTTGTCCTCAAAACCAATATACATCCTGCTATATCTCCCACATGGAAAGTGCCAGGAGGGAGAAGTGGCGATTATGTTTAGACTTTCTCGGAACTGCTTCAAATCAACTAGATATCTTTGTGCTGTAAATCTCCCAACAGCCAAACGCAAAAGCAGCAAACATCTCGCTGTATGTCCCACATCCAAAGTGCCAAGAGAGAGCTTGCTCTCCCTGTCTTTGAGTACTGTTTTCGCTGTGCCGGTTACCTCTTTGCTAACATTCTCTTCAGCGCTGCAGGGAAACCAGGAACCACGTGGAGAAGGCACCCACACTGAAAGTGCCTGGAGGGAACATTGGGGCTTCTTCTCAGTGTCTCTGACATAGGGTTTCACTGTCCCGGGAAAGTCTCTGCTAACACCCTGCAGAGCGCTGTGCCCAATCTACAGAAACGTCTTGCGGTATCTCCTACAGGGAAAGTGCCAGGAGGGAACTGTCCATCTTGTTCTCAGTGTCTCTGAGAATTGCTCTGATTATCCCTGTGACCTCTTTGCTAAGACTCTCCAGAGAGCCGTCCTCAAAACCAACACACATCTTGACATATCTCCCTCATTGATCGCAGTGTCTCCAGGAACGGCATTCAAGGAGCCAGGAACTTTTCTCCCTACACTGTCCATTGAGTTGTCCTCAAAACCAATATACATCCAGCTATATCTCCCACATGGAAAGTGCCAGGAGGGAGAAGTGGCGATTATGTTTAGACTTTCTCGGAACTGCTTCAAATCAACTAGATATCTTTGTGCTGTAAATCTCCCAACAGCCAAACGCAAAAGCAGCAAACATCTCGCTGTATGTCCCACATCCAAAGTGCCAAGAGAGAGCTTGCTCTCCCTCTCTTTGAGTACTGTTTTCGCTGTGCCGGTTACCTCTTTGCTAACATTCTCTTCAGCGCTGCAGGGAAACCAGGAACCACGTGGAGAAGGCACCCACACTGAAAGTGCCTGGAGGGAACATTGGGGCTTCTTCTCAGTGTCTCTGACATAGGGTTTCACTGTCCCGGGAAAGTCTCTGCTAACACCCTGCAGAGCGCTGTGCCCAATCTACAGAAACGTCTTGCGGTATCTCCTACAGGGAAAGTGCCAGGAGGGAACTGTCCATCTTGTTCTCAGTGTCTCTGAGAATTGCTCTGATTATCCCTGTGACCTCTTTGCTAAGACTCTCCAGAGAGCCGTCCTCAAAACCAACACACATCTTGACATATCTCCCTCATTGATCGCAGTGTCTCCAGGAACGGCATTCAAGGAGCCAGGAACTTTTCTCCCTACACTGTCCATTGAGTTGTCCTCAAAACCAATATACATCCAGCTATATCTCCCACATGGAAAGTGCCAGGAGGGAGAAGTGGCGATTATGTTTAGACTTTCTCGGAACTGCTTCAAATCAACTAGATATCTTTGTGCTGTAAATCTCCCAACAGCCAAACGCAAAAGCAGCAAACATCTCGCTGTATGTCCCACATCCAAAGTGCCAAGAGAGAGCTTGCTCTCCCTGTCTTTGAGTACTGTTTTCGCTGTGCCGGTTACCTCTTTGCTAACATTCTCTTCAGCGCTGCAGGGAAACCAGGAACCACGTGGAGAAGGCACCCACACTGAAAGTGCCTGGAGGGAACATTGGGGCTTCTTCTCAGTGTCTCTGACATAGGGTTTCACTGTCCCGGGAAAGTCTCTGCTAACACCCTGCAGAGCGCTGTGCCCAATCTACAGAAACGTCTTGCGGTATCTCCTACAGGGAAAGTGCCAGGAGGGAATTGTCGAGCTTGTTCTCAGTGTCTCTGAGAATTGCTCTGATTATCCCTGTGACCTCTTTGCTAAGACTCTCCAGAGAGCCGTCCTCAAAACAAACACACATCTTGACATATCTCCCACATTGATCGCAGTGTCTCCAGGAACGGCATTCAAGGAGCCAGGAACTTTTCTCCCTACACTGTCCATTGAGTTGTCCTCAAAACCAATATACATCCTGCTATATCTCCCACATGGAAAGTGCCAGGAGGGAGAAGTGGCGATTATGTTTAGACTTTCTCGGAACTGCTTCAAATCAACTAGATATCTTTGTGCTGTAAATCTCCCAACAGCCAAACGCAAAAGCAGCAAACATCTCGCTGTATGTCCCACATCCAAAGTGCCAAGAGAGAGCTTGCTCTCCCTCTCTTTGAGTACTGTTTTCGCTGTGCCGGTTACCTCTTTGCTAACATTCTCTTCAGCGCTGCAGGGAAACCAGGAACCACGTGGAGAAGGCACCCACACTGAAAGTGCCTGGAGGGAACATTGGGGCTTCTTCTCAGTGTCTCTGACATAGGGTTTCACTGTCCCGGGAAAGTCTCTGCTAACACCCTGCAGAGCGCTGTGCCCAATCTACAGAAACGTCTTGCGGTATCTCCTACAGGGAAAGTGCCAGGAGGGAATTGTCGAGCTTGTTCTCAGTGTCTCTGAGAATTGCTCTGATTATCCCTGTGACCTCTTTGCTAAGACTCTCCAGAGAGCCGTCCTCAAAACCAACACACATCTTGACATATCTCCCTCATTGATCGCAGTGTCTCCAGGAACGGCATTCAAGGAGCCAGGAACTTTTCTCCCTACACTGTCCATTGAGTTGTCCTCAAAACCAATATACATCCAGCTATATCTCCCACATGGAAAGTGCCAGGAGGGAGAAGTGGCGATTATGTTTAGACTTTCTCGGAACTGCTTCAAATCAACTAGATATCTTTGTGCTGTAAATCTCCCAACAGCCAAACGCAAAAGCAGCAAACATCTCGCTGTATGTCCCACATCCAAAGTGCCAAGAGAGAGCTTGCTCTCCCTCTCTTTGAGTACTGTTTTCGCTGTGCCGGTTACCTCTTTGCTAACATTCTCTTCAGCGCTGCAGGGAAACCAGGAACCACGTGGAGAAGGCACCCACACTGAAAGTGCCTGGAGGGAACATTGGGGCTTCTTCTCAGTGTCTCTGACATAGGGTTTCACTGTCCCGGGAAAGTCTCTGCTAACACCCTGCAGAGCGCTGTGCCCAATCTACAGAAACGTCTTGCGGTATCTCCTACAGGGAAAGTGCCAGGAGGGAATTGTCGAGCTTGTTCTCAGTGTCTCTGAGAATTGCTCTGATTATCCCTGTGACCTCTTTGCTAAGACTCTCCAGAGAGCCGTCCTCAAAACAAACACACATCTTGACATATCTCCCACATTGATCGCAGTGTCTCCAGGAACGGCATTCAAGGAGCCAGGAACTTTTCTCCCTACACTGTCCATTGAGTTGTCCTCAAAACCAATATACATCCTGCTATATCTCCCACATGGAAAGTGCCAGGAGGGAGAAGTGGCGATTATGTTTAGACTTTCTCGGAACTGCTTCAAATCAACTAGATATCTTTGTGCTGTAAATCTCCCAACAGCCAAACGCAAAAGCAGCAAACATCTCGCTGTATGTCCCACATCCAAAGTGCCAAGAGAGAGCTTGCTCTCCCTCTCTTTGAGTACTGTTTTCGCTGTGCCGGTTACCTCTTTGCTAACATTCTCTTCAGCGCTGCAGGGAAACCAGGAACCACGTGGAGAAGGCACCCACACTGAAAGTGCCTGGAGGGAACATTGGGGCTTCTTCTCAGTGTCTCTGACATAGGGTTTCACTGTCCCGGGAAAGTCTCTGCTAACACCCTGCAGAGCGCTGTGCCCAATCTACAGAAACGTCTTGCGGTATCTCCTACAGGGAAAGTGCCAGGAGGGAACTGTCCATCTTGTTCTCAGTGTCTCTGAGAATTGCTCTGATTATCCCTGTGACCTCTTTGCTAAGACTCTCCAGAGAGCCGTCCTCAAAACCAACACACATCTTGACATATCTCCCTCATTGATCGCAGTGTCTCCAGGAACGGCATTCAAGGGGCCAGGAACTTTTCTCCCTACACTGTCCATTGAGTTGTCCTCAAAACCAATATACATCCAGCTATATCTCCCACATGGAAAGTGCCAGGAGGGAGAAGTGGCGATTATGTTTAGACTTTCTCGGAACTGCTTCAAATCAACTAGATATCTTTGTGCTGTAAATCTCCCAACAGCCAAACGCAAAAGCAGCAAACATCTCGCTGTATGTCCCACATCCAAAGTGCCAAGAGAGAGCTTGCTCTCCCTGTCTTTGAGTACTGTTTTCGCTGTGCCGGTTACCTCTTTGCTAACATTCTCTTCAGCGCTGCAGGGAAACCAGGAACCACGTGGAGAAGGCACCCACACTGAAAGTGCCTGGAGGGAACATTGGGGCTTCTTCTCAGTGTCTCTGACATAGGGTTTCACTGTCCCGGGAAAGTCTCTGCTAACACCCTGCAGAGCGCTGTGCCCAATCTACAGAAACGTCTTGCGGTATCTCCTACAGGGAAAGTGCCAGGAGGGAACTGTCCATCTTGTTCTCAGTGTCTCTGAGAATTGCTCTGATTATCCCTGTGACCTCTTTGCTAAGACTCTCCAGAGAGCCGTCCTCAAAACCAACACACATCTTGACATATCTCCCACATTGATCGCAGTGTCTCCAGGAACGGCATTCAAGGAGCCAGGAACTTTTCTCCCTACACTGTCCATTGAGTTGTCCTCAAAACCAATATACATCCTGCTATATCTCCCACATGGAAAGTGCCAGGAGGGAGAAGTGGCGATTATGTTTAGACTTTCTCGGAACTGCTTCAAATCAACTAGATATCTTTGTGCTGTAAATCTCCCAACAGCCAAACGCAAAAGCAGCAAACATCTCGCTGTATGTCCCACATCCAAAGTGCCAAGAGAGAGCTTGCTCTCCCTGTCTTTGAGTACTGTTTTCGCTGTGCCGGTTACCTCTTTGCTAACATTCTCTTCAGCGCTGCAGGGAAACCAGGAACCACGTGGAGAAGGCACCCACACTGAAAGTGCCTGGAGGGAACATTGGGGCTTCTTCTCAGTGTCTCTGACATAGGGTTTCACTGTCCCGGGAAAGTCTCTGCTAACACCCTGCAGAGCGCTGTGCCCAATCTACAGAAACGTCTTGCGGTATCTCCTACAGGGAAAGTGCCAGGAGGGAACTGTCCATCTTGTTCTCAGTGTCTCTGAGAATTGCTCTGATTATCCCTGTGACCTCTTTGCTAAGACTCTCCAGAGAGCCGTCCTCAAAACCAACACACATCTTGACATATCTCCCTCATTGATCGCAGTGTCTCCAGGAACGGCATTCAAGGAGCCAGGAATTTTTCTCCCTACACTGTCCATTGAGTTGTCCTCAAAACCAATATACATCCTGCTATATCTCCCACATGGAAAGTGCCAGGAGGGAGAAGTGGCGATTATGTTTAGACTTTCTCGGAACTGCTTCAAATCAACTAGATATCTTTGTGCTGTAAATCTCCCAACAGCCAAACGCAAAAGCAGCAAACATCTCGCTGTATGTCCCACATCCAAAGTGCCAAGAGAGAGCTTGCTCTCCCTGTCTTTGAGTACTGTTTTCGCTGTGCCGGTTACCTCTTTGCTAACATTCTCTTCAGCGCTGCAGGGAAACCAGGAACCACGTGGAGAAGGCACCCACACTGAAAGTGCCTGGAGGGAACATTGGGGCTTCTTCTCAGTGTCTCTGACATAGGGTTTCACTGTCCCGGGAAAGTCTCTGCTAACACCCTGCAGAGCGCTGTGCCCAATCTACAGAAACGTCTTGCGGTATCTCCTACAGGGAAAGTGCCAGGAGGGAACTGTCCATCTTGTTCTCAGTGTCTCTGAGAATTGCTCTGATTATCCCTGTGACCTCTTTGCTAAGACTCTCCAGAGAGCCGTCCTCAAAACCAACACACATCTTGACATATCTCCCTCATTGATCGCAGTGTCTCCAGGAACGGCATTCAAGGAGCCAGGAACTTTTCTCCCTACACTGTCCATTGAGTTGTCCTCAAAACCAATATACATCCAGCTATATCTCCCACATGGAAAGTGCCAGGAGGGAGAAGTGGCGATTATGTTTAGACTTTCTCGGAACTGCTTCAAATCAACTAGATATCTTTGTGCTGTAAATCTCCCAACAGCCAAACGCAAAAGCAGCAAACATCTCGCTGTATGTCCCACATCCAAAGTGCCAAGAGAGAGCTTGCTCTCCCTCTCTTTGAGTACTGTTTTCGCTGTGCCGGTTACCTCTTTGCTAACATTCTCTTCAGCGCTGCAGGGAAACCAGGAACCACGTGGAGAAGGCACCCACACTGAAAGTGCCTGGAGGGAACATTGGGGCTTCTTCTCAGTGTCTCTGACATAGGGTTTCACTGTCCCGGGAAAGTCTCTGCTAACACCCTGCAGAGCGCTGTGCCCAATCTACAGAAACGTCTTGCGGTATCTCCTACAGGGAAAGTGCCAGGAGGGAACTGTCCATCTTGTTCTCAGTGTCTCTGAGAATTGCTCTGATTATCCCTGTGACCTCTTTGCTAAGACTCTCCAGAGAGCCGTCCTCAAAACCAACACACATCTTGACATATCTCCCTCATTGATCGCAGTGTCTCCAGGAACGGCATTCAAGGAGCCAGGAACTTTTCTCCCTACACTGTCCATTGAGTTGTCCTCAAAACCAATATACATCCAGCTATATCTCCCACATGGAAAGTGCCAGGAGGGAGAAGTGGCGATTATGTTTAGACTTTCTCGGAACTGCTTCAAATCAACTAGATATCTTTGTGCTGTAAATCTCCCAACAGCCAAACGCAAAAGCAGCAAACATCTCGCTGTATGTCCCACATCCAAAGTGCCAAGAGAGAGCTTGCTCTCCCTGTCTTTGAGTACTGTTTTCGCTGTGCCGGTTACCTCTTTGCTAACATTCTCTTCAGCGCTGCAGGGAAACCAGGAACCACGTGGAGAAGGCACCCACACTGAAAGTGCCTGGAGGGAACATTGGGGCTTCTTCTCAGTGTCTCTGACATAGGGTTTCACTGTCCCGGGAAAGTCTCTGCTAACACCCTGCAGAGCGCTGTGCCCAATCTACAGAAACGTCTTGCGGTATCTCCTACAGGGAAAGTGCCAGGAGGGAATTGTCGAGCTTGTTCTCAGTGTCTCTGAGAATTGCTCTGATTATCCCTGTGACCTCTTTGCTAAGACTCTCCAGAGAGCCGTCCTCAAAACCAACACACATCTTGACATATCTCCCACATTGATCGCAGTGTCTCCAGGAACGGCATTCAAGGAGCCAGGAACTTTTCTCCCTACACTGTCCATTGAGTTGTCCTCAAAACCAATATACATCCTGCTATATCTCCCACATGGAAAGTGCCAGGAGGGAGAAGTGGCGATTATGTTTAGACTTTCTCGGAACTGCTTCAAATCAACTAGATATCTTTGTGCTGTAAATCTCCCAACAGCCAAACGCAAAAGCAGCAAACATCTCGCTGTATGTCCCACATCCAAAGTGCCAAGAGAGAGCTTGCTCTCCCTGTCTTTGAGTACTGTTTTCGCTGTGCCGGTTACCTCTTTGCTAACATTCTCTTCAGCGCTGCAGGGAAACCAGGAACCACGTGGAGAAGGCACCCACACTGAAAGTGCCTGGAGGGAACATTGGGGCTTCTTCTCAGTGTCTCTGACATAGGGTTTCACTGTCCCGGGAAAGTCTCTGCTAACACCCTGCAGAGCGCTGTGCCCAATCTACAGAAACGTCTTGCGGTATCTCCTACAGGGAAAGTGCCAGGAGGGAACTGTCCATCTTGTTCTCAGTGTCTCTGAGAATTGCTCTGATTATCCCTGTGACCTCTTTGCTAAGACTCTCCAGAGAGCCGTCCTCAAAACCAACACACATCTTGACATATCTCCCACATTGATCGCAGTGTCTCCAGGAACGGCATTCAAGGAGCCAGGAACTTTTCTCCCTACACTGTCCATTGAGTTGTCCTCAAAACCAATATACATCCTGCTATATCTCCCACATGGAAAGTGCCAGGAGGGAGAAGTGGCGATTATGTTTAGACTTTCTCGGAACTGCTTCAAATCAACTAGATATCTTTGTGCTGTAAATCTCCCAACAGCCAAACGCAAAAGCAGCAAACATCTCGCTGTATGTCCCACATCCAAAGTGCCAAGAGAGAGCTTGCTCTCCCTGTCTTTGAGTACTGTTTTCGCTGTGCCGGTTACCTCTTTGCTAACATTCTCTTCAGCGCTGCAGGGAAACCAGGAACCACGTGGAGAAGGCACCCACACTGAAAGTGCCTGGAGGGAACATTGGGGCTTCTTCTCAGTGTCTCTGACATAGGGTTTCACTGTCCTGGGAAAGTCTCTGCTAACACCCTGCAGAGCGCTGTGCCCAATCTACAGAAACGTCTTGCGGTATCTCCTACAGGGAAAGTGCCAGGAGGGAACTGTCCATCTTGTTCTCAGTGTCTCTGAGAATTGCTCTGATTATCCCTGTGACCTCTTTGCTAAGACTCTCCAGAGAGCCGTCCTCAAAACCAACACACATCTTGACATATCTCCCTCATTGATCGCAGTGTCTCCAGGAACGGCATTCAAGGAGCCAGGAATTTTTCTCCCTACACTGTCCATTGAGTTGTCCTCAAAACCAATATACATCCTGCTATATCTCCCACATGGAAAGTGCCAGGAGGGAGAAGTGGCGATTATGTTTAGACTTTCTCGGAACTGCTTCAAATCAACTAGATATCTTTGTGCTGTAAATCTCCCAACAGCCAAACGCAAAAGCAGCAAACATCTCGCTGTATGTCCCACATCCAAAGTGCCAAGAGAGAGCTTGCTCTCCCTGTCTTTGAGTACTGTTTTCGCTGTGCCGGTTACCTCTTTGCTAACATTCTCTTCAGCGCTGCAGGGAAACCAGGAACCACGTGGAGAAGGCACCCACACTGAAAGTGCCTGGAGGGAACATTGGGGCTTCTTCTCAGTGTCTCTGACATAGGGTTTCACTGTCCCGGGAAAGTCTCTGCTAACACCCTGCAGAGCGCTGTGCCCAATCTACAGAAACGTCTTGCGGTATCTCCTACAGGGAAAGTGCCAGGAGGGAACTGTCCATCTTGTTCTCAGTGTCTCTGAGAATTGCTCTGATTATCCCTGTGACCTCTTTGCTAAGACTCTCCAGAGAGCCGTCCTCAAAACCAACACACATCTTGACATATCTCCCTCATTGATCGCAGTGTCTCCAGGAACGGCATTCAAGGAGCCAGGAACTTTTCTCCCTACACTGTCCATTGAGTTGTCCTCAAAACCAATATACATCCAGCTATATCTCCCACATGGAAAGTGCCAGGAGGGAGAAGTGGCGATTATGTTTAGACTTTCTCGGAACTGCTTCAAATCAACTAGATATCTTTGTGCTGTAAATCTCCCAACAGCCAAACGCAAAAGCAGCAAACATCTCGCTGTATGTCCCACATCCAAAGTGCCAAGAGAGAGCTTGCTCTCCCTCTCTTTGAGTACTGTTTTCGCTGTGCCGGTTACCTCTTTGCTAACATTCTCTTCAGCGCTGCAGGGAAACCAGGAACCACGTGGAGAAGGCACCCACACTGAAAGTGCCTGGAGGGAACATTGGGGCTTCTTCTCAGTGTCTCTGACATAGGGTTTCACTGTCCCGGGAAAGTCTCTGCTAACACCCTGCAGAGCGCTGTGCCCAATCTACAGAAACGTCTTGCGGTATCTCCTACAGGGAAAGTGCCAGGAGGGAACTGTCCATCTTGTTCTCAGTGTCTCTGAGAATTGCTCTGATTATCCCTGTGACCTCTTTGCTAAGACTCTCCAGAGAGCCGTCCTCAAAACCAACACACATCTTGACATATCTCCCTCATTGATCGCAGTGTCTCCAGGAACGGCATTCAAGGAGCCAGGAACTTTTCTCCCTACACTGTCCATTGAGTTGTCCTCAAAACCAATATACATCCAGCTATATCTCCCACATGGAAAGTGCCAGGAGGGAGAAGTGGCGATTATGTTTAGACTTTCTCGGAACTGCTTCAAATCAACTAGATATCTTTGTGCTGTAAATCTCCCAACAGCCAAACGCAAAAGCAGCAAACATCTCGCTGTATGTCCCACATCCAAAGTGCCAAGAGAGAGCTTGCTCTCCCTGTCTTTGAGTACTGTTTTCGCTGTGCCGGTTACCTCTTTGCTAACATTCTCTTCAGCGCTGCAGGGAAACCAGGAACCACGTGGAGAAGGCACCCACACTGAAAGTGCCTGGAGGGAACATTGGGGCTTCTTCTCAGTGTCTCTGACATAGGGTTTCACTGTCCCGGGAAAGTCTCTGCTAACACCCTGCAGAGCGCTGTGCCCAATCTACAGAAACGTCTTGCGGTATCTCCTACAGGGAAAGTGCCAGGAGGGAACTGTCCATCTTGTTCTCAGTGTCTCTGAGAATTGCTCTGATTATCCCTGTGACCTCTTTGCTAAGACTCTCCAGAGAGCCGTCCTCAAAACCAACACACATCTTGACATATCTCCCTCATTGATCGCAGTGTCTCCAGGAACGGCATTCAAGGAGCCAGGAATTTTTCTCCCTACACTGTCCATTGAGTTGTCCTCAAAACCAATATACATCCTGCTATATCTCCCACATGGAAAGTGCCAGGAGGGAGAAGTGGCGATTATGTTTAGACTTTCTCGGAACTGCTTCAAATCAACTAGATATCTTTGTGCTGTAAATCTCCCAACAGCCAAACGCAAAAGCAGCAAACATCTCGCTGTATGTCCCACATCCAAAGTGCCAAGAGAGAGCTTGCTCTCCCTGTCTTTGAGTACTGTTTTCGCTGTGCCGGTTACCTCTTTGCTAACATTCTCTTCAGCGCTGCAGGGAAACCAGGAACCACGTGGAGAAGGCACCCACACTGAAAGTGCCTGGAGGGAACATTGGGGCTTCTTCTCAGTGTCTCTGACATAGGGTTTCACTGTCCCGGGAAAGTCTCTGCTAACACCCTGCAGAGCGCTGTGCCCAATCTACAGAAACGTCTTGCGGTATCTCCTACAGGGAAAGTGCCAGGAGGGAACTGTCCATCTTGTTCTCAGTGTCTCTGAGAATTGCTCTGATTATCCCTGTGACCTCTTTGCTAAGACTCTCCAGAGAGCCGTCCTCAAAACCAACACACATCTTGACATATCTCCCTCATTGATCGCAGTGTCTCCAGGAACGGCATTCAAGGAGCCAGGAACTTTTCTCCCTACACTGTCCATTGAGTTGTCCTCAAAACCAATATACATCCAGCTATATCTCCCACATGGAAAGTGCCAGGAGGGAGAAGTGGCGATTATGTTTAGACTTTCTCGGAACTGCTTCAAATCAACTAGATATCTTTGTGCTGTAAATCTCCCAACAGCCAAACGCAAAAGCAGCAAACATCTCGCTGTATGTCCCACATCCAAAGTGCCAAGAGAGAGCTTGCTCTCCCTCTCTTTGAGTACTGTTTTCACTGTGCCGGTTACCTCTTTGCTAACATTCTCTTCAGCGCTGCAGGGAAACCAGGAACCACGTGGAGAAGGCACCCACACTGAAAGTGCCTGGAGGGAACATTGGGGCTTCTTCTCAGTGTCTCTGACATAGGGTTTCACTGTCCCGGGAAAGTCTCTGCTAACACCCTGCAGAGCGCTGTGCCCAATCTACAGAAACGTCTTGCGGTATCTCCTACAGGGAAAGTGCCAGGAGGGAACTGTCCATCTTGTTCTCAGTGTCTCTGAGAATTGCTCTGATTATCCCTGTGACCTCTTTGCTAAGACTCTCCAGAGAGCCGTCCTCAAAACCAACACACATCTTGACATATCTCCCTCATTGATCGCAGTGTCTCCAGGAACGGCATTCAAGGAGCCAGGAACTTTTCTCCCTACACTGTCCATTGAGTTGTCCTCAAAACCAATATACATCCTGCTATATCTCCCACATGGAAAGTGCCAGGAGGGAGAAGTGGCGATTATGTTTAGACTTTCTCGGAACTGCTTCAAATCAACTAGATATCTTTGTGCTGTAAATCTCCCAACAGCCAAACGCAAAAGCAGCAAACATCTCGCTGTATGTCCCACATCCAAAGTGCCAAGAGAGAGCTTGCTCTCCCTGTCTTTGAGTACTGTTTTCGCTGTGCCGGTTACCTCTTTGCTAACATTCTCTTCAGCGCTGCAGGGAAACCAGGAACCACGTGGAGAAGGCACCCACACTGAAAGTGCCTGGAGGGAACATTGGGGCTTCTTCTCAGTGTCTCTGACATAGGGTTTCACTGTCCCGGGAAAGTCTCTGCTAACACCCTGCAGAGCGCTGTGCCCAATCTACAGAAACGTCTTGCGGTATCTCCTACAGGGAAAGTGCCAGGAGGGAACTGTCCATCTTGTTCTCAGTGTCTCTGAGAATTGCTCTGATTATCCCTGTGACCTCTTTGCTAAGACTCTCCAGAGAGCCGTCCTCAAAACCAACACACATCTTGACATATCTCCCTCATTGATCGCAGTGTCTCCAGGAACGGCATTCAAGGAGCCAGGAATTTTTCTCCCTACACTGTCCATTGAGTTGTCCTCAAAACCAATATACATCCTGCTATATCTCCCACATGGAAAGTGCCAGGAGGGAGAAGTGGCGATTATGTTTAGACTTTCTCGGAACTGCTTCAAATCAACTAGATATCTTTGTGCTGTAAATCTCCCAACAGCCAAACGCAAAAGCAGCAAACATCTCGCTGTATGTCCCACATCCAAAGTGCCAAGAGAGAGCTTGCTCTCCCTGTCTTTGAGTACTGTTTTCGCTGTGCCGGTTACCTCTTTGCTAACATTCTCTTCAGCGCTGCAGGGAAACCAGGAACCACGTGGAGAAGGCACCCACACTGAAAGTGCCTGGAGGGAACATTGGGGCTTCTTCTCAGTGTCTCTGACATAGGGTTTCACTGTCCCGGGAAAGTCTCTGCTAACACCCTGCAGAGCGCTGTGCCCAATCTACAGAAACGTCTTGCGGTATCTCCTACAGGGAAAGTGCCAGGAGGGAACTGTCCATCTTGTTCTCAGTGTCTCTGAGAATTGCTCTGATTATCCCTGTGACCTCTTTGCTAAGACTCTCCAGAGAGCCGTCCTCAAAACCAACACACATCTTGACATATCTCCCTCATTGATCGCAGTGTCTCCAGGAACGGCATTCAAGGAGCCAGGAACTTTTCTCCCTACACTGTCCATTGAGTTGTCCTCAAAACCAATATACATCCAGCTATATCTCCCACATGGAAAGTGCCAGGAGGGAGAAGTGGCGATTATGTTTAGACTTTCTCGGAACTGCTTCAAATCAACTAGATATCTTTGTGCTGTAAATCTCCCAACAGCCAAACGCAAAAGCAGCAAACATCTCGCTGTATGTCCCACATCCAAAGTGCCAAGAGAGAGCTTGCTCTCCCTCTCTTTGAGTACTGTTTTCACTGTGCCGGTTACCTCTTTGCTAACATTCTCTTCAGCGCTGCAGGGAAACCAGGAACCACGTGGAGAAGGCACCCACACTGAAAGTGCCTGGAGGGAACATTGGGGCTTCTTCTCAGTGTCTCTGACATAGGGTTTCACTGTCCCGGGAAAGTCTCTGCTAACACCCTGCAGAGCGCTGTGCCCAATCTACAGAAACGTCTTGCGGTATCTCCTACAGGGAAAGTGCCAGGAGGGAACTGTCCATCTTGTTCTCAGTGTCTCTGAGAATTGCTCTGATTATCCCTGTGACCTCTTTGCTAAGACTCTCCAGAGAGCCGTCCTCAAAACCAACACACATCTTGACATATCTCCCTCATTGATCGCAGTGTCTCCAGGAACGGCATTCAAGGAGCCAGGAACTTTTCTCCCTACACTGTCCATTGAGTTGTCCTCAAAACCAATATACATCCTGCTATATCTCCCACATGGAAAGTGCCAGGAGGGAGAAGTGGCGATTATGTTTAGACTTTCTCGGAACTGCTTCAAATCAACTAGATATCTTTGTGCTGTAAATCTCCCAACAGCCAAACGCAAAAGCAGCAAACATCTCGCTGTATGTCCCACATCCAAAGTGCCAAGAGAGAGCTTGCTCTCCCTCTCTTTGAGTACTGTTTTCGCTGTGCCGGTTACCTCTTTGCTAACATTCTCTTCAGCGCTGCAGGGAAACCAGGAACCACGTGGAGAAGGCACCCACACTGAAAGTGCCTGGAGGGAACATTGGGGCTTCTTCTCAGTGTCTCTGACATAGGGTTTCACTGTCCCGGGAAAGTCTCTGCTAACACGCTGCAGAGCGCTGTGCCCAATCTACAGAAACGTCTTGCGGTATCTCCTACAGGGAAAGTGCCAGGAGGGAACTGTCCATCTTGTTCTCAGTGTCTCTGAGAATTGCTCTGATTATCCCTGTGACCTCTTTGCTAAGACTCTCCAGAGAGCCGTCCTCAAAACCAACACACATCTTGACATATCTCCCACATTGATCGCAGTGTCTCCAGGAACGGCATTCAAGGAGCCAGGAACTTTTCTCCCTACACTGTCCATTGAGTTGTCCTCAAAACCAATATACATCCTGCTATATCTCCCACATGGAAAGTGCCAGGAGGGAGAAGTGGCGATTATGTTTAGACTTTCTCGGAACTGCTTCAAATCAACTAGATATCTTTGTGCTGTAAATCTCCCAACAGCCAAACGCAAAAGCAGCAAACATCTCGCTGTATGTCCCACATCCAAAGTGCCAAGAGAGAGCTTGCTCTCCCTCTCTTTGAGTACTGTTTTCGCTGTGCCGGTTACCTCTTTGCTAACATTCTCTTCAGCGCTGCAGGGAAACCAGGAACCACGTGGAGAAGGCACCCACACTGAAAGTGCCTGGAGGGAACATTGGGGCTTCTTCTCAGTGTCTCTGACATAGGGTTTCACTGTCCCGGGAAAGTCTCTGCTAACACCCTGCAGAGCGCTGTGCCCAATCTACAGAAACGTCTTGCGGTATCTCCTACAGGGAAAGTGCCAGGAGGGAACTGTCCATCTTTTTCTCAGTGTCTCTGAGAATTGCTCTGATTATCCCTGTGACCTCTTTGCTAAGACTCTCCAGAGAGCCGTCCTCAAAACCAACACACATCTTGACATATCTCCCTCATTGATCGCAGTGTCTCCAGGAACGGCATTCAAGGAGCCAGGAACTTTTCTCCCTACACTGTCCATTGAGTTGTCCTCAAAACCAATATACATCCTGCTATATCTCCCACATGGAAAGTGCCAGGAGGGAGAAGTGGCGATTATGTTTAGACTTTCTCGGAACTGCTTCAAATCAACTAGATATCTTTGTGCTGTAAATCTCCCAACAGCCAAACGCAAAAGCAGCAAACATCTCGCTGTATGTCCCACATCCAAAGTGCCAAGAGAGAGCTTGCTCTCCCTGTCTTTGAGTACTGTTTTCGCTGTCCCGGTTACCTCTTTGCTAACATTCTCTTCAGCGCTGCAGGGAAACCAGGAACCACGTGGAGAAGGCACCCACACTGAAAGTGCCTGGAGGGAACATTGGGGCTTCTTCTCAGTGTCTCTGACATAGGGTTTCACTGTCCCGGGAAAGTCTCTGCTAACACCCTGCAGAGCGCTGTGCCCAATCTACAGAAACGTCTTGCGGTATCTCCTACAGGGAAAGTGCCAGGAGGGAACTGTCCATCTTGTTCTCAGTGTCTCTGAGAATTGCTCTGATTATCCCTGTGACCTCTTTGCTAAGACTCTCCAGAGAGCCGTCCTCAAAACCAACACACATCTTGACATATCTCCCTCATTGATCGCAGTGTCTCCAGGAACGGCATTCAAGGAGCCAGGAATTTTTCTCCCTACACTGTCCATTGAGTTGTCCTCAAAACCAATATACATCCTGCTATATCTCCCACATGGAAAGTGCCAGGAGGGAGAAGTGGCGATTATGTTTAGACTTTCTCGGAACTGCTTCAAATCAACTAGATATCTTTGTGCTGTAAATCTCCCAACAGCCAAACGCAAAAGCAGCAAACATCTCGCTGTATGTCCCACATCCAAAGTGCCAAGAGAGAGCTTGCTCTCCCTGTCTTTGAGTACTGTTTTCGCTGTGCCGGTTACCTCTTTGCTAACATTCTCTTCAGCGCTGCAGGGAAACCAGGAACCACGTGGAGAAGGCACCCACACTGAAAGTGCCTGGAGGGAACATTGGGGCTTCTTCTCAGTGTCTCTGACATAGGGTTTCACTGTCCCGGGAAAGTCTCTGCTAACACCCTGCAGAGCGCTGTGCCCAATCTACAGAAACGTCTTGCGGTATCTCCTACAGGGAAAGTGCCAGGAGGGAACTGTCCATCTTGTTCTCAGTGTCTCTGAGAATTGCTCTGATTATCCCTGTGACCTCTTTGCTAAGACTCTCCAGAGAGCCGTCCTCAAAACCAACACACATCTTGACATATCTCCCTCATTGATCGCAGTGTCTCCAGGAACGGCATTCAAGGAGCCAGGAACTTTTCTCCCTACACTGTCCATTGAGTTGTCCTCAAAACCAATATACATCCTGCTATATCTCCCACATGGAAAGTGCCAGGAGGGAGAAGTGGCGATTATGTTTAGACTTTCTCGGAACTGCTTCAAATCAACTAGATATCTTTGTGCTGTAAATCTCCCAACAGCCAAACGCAAAAGCAGCAAACATCTCGCTGTATGTCCCACATCCAAAGTGCCAAGAGAGAGCTTGCTCTCCCTGTCTTTGAGTACTGTTTTCGCTGTGCCGGTTACCTCTTTGCTAACATTCTCTTCAGCGCTGCAGGGAAACCAGGAACCACGTGGAGAAGGCACCCACACTGAAAGTGCCTGGAGGGAACATTGGGGCTTCTTCTCAGTGTCTCTGACATAGGGTTTCACTGTCCCGGGAAAGTCTCTGCTAACACCCTGCAGAGCGCTGTGCCCAATCTACAGAAACGTCTTGCGGTATCTCCTACAGGGAAAGTGCCAGGAGGGAATTGTCGAGCTTGTTCTCAGTGTCTCTGAGAATTGCTCTGATTATCCCTGTGACCTCTTTGCTAAGACTCTCCAGAGAGCCGTCCTCAAAACCAACACACATCTTGACATATCTCCCACATTGATCGCAGTGTCTCCAGGAACGGCATTCAAGGAGCCAGGAACTTTTCTCCCTACACTGTCCATTGAGTTGTCCTCAAAACCAAGATACATCCTGCTATATCTCCCACATGGAAAGTGCCAGGAGGGAGAAGTGGCGATTATGTTTAGACTTTCTCGGAACTGCTTCAAATCAACTAGATATCTTTGTGCTGTAAATCTCCCAACAGCCAAACGCAAAAGCAGCAAACATCTCGCTGTATGTCCCACATCCAAAGTGCCAAGAGAGAGCTTGCTCTCCCTGTCTTTGAGTACTGTTTTCGCTGTGCCGGTTACCTCTTTGCTAACATTCTCTTCAGCGCTGCAGGGAAACCAGGAACCACGTGGAGAAGGCACCCACACTGAAAGTGCCTGGAGGGAACATTGGGGCTTCTTCTCAGTGTCTCTGACATAGGGTTTCACTGTCCCGGGAAAGTCTCTGCTAACACCCTGCAGAGCGCTGTGCCCAATCTACAGAAACGTCTTGCGGTATCTCCTACAGGGAAAGTGCCAGGAGGGAACTGTCCATCTTGTTCTCAGTGTCTCTGAGAATTGCTCTGATTATCCCTGTGACCTCTTTGCTAAGACTCTCCAGAGAGCCGTCCTCAAAACCAACACACATCTTGACATATCTCCCACATTGATCGCAGTGTCTCCAGGAACGGCATTCAAGGAGCCAGGAACTTTTCTCCCTACACTGTCCATTGAGTTGTCCTCAAAACCAATATACATCCTGCTATATCTCCCACATGGAAAGTGCCAGGAGGGAGAAGTGGCGATTATGTTTAGACTTTCTCGGAACTGCTTCAAATCAACTAGATATCTTTGTGCTGTAAATCTCCCAACAGCCAAACGCAAAAGCAGCAAACATCTCGCTGTATGTCCCACATCCAAAGTGCCAAGAGAGAGCTTGCTCTCCCTGTCTTTGAGTACTGTTTTCGCTGTGCCGGTTACCTCTTTGCTAACATTCTCTTCAGCGCTGCAGGGAAACCAGGAACCACGTGGAGAAGGCACCCACACTGAAAGTGCCTGGAGGGAACATTGGGGCTTCTTCTCAGTGTCTCTGACATAGGGTTTCACTGTCCCGGGAAAGTCTCTGCTAACACCCTGCAGAGCGCTGTGCCCAATCTACAGAAACGTCTTGCGGTATCTCCTACAGGGAAAGTGCCAGGAGGGAACTGTCCATCTTGTTCTCAGTGTCTCTGAGAATTGCTCTGATTATCCCTGTGACCTCTTTGCTAAGACTCTCCAGAGAGCCGTCCTCAAAACCAACACACATCTTGACATATCTCCCTCATTGATCGCAGTGTCTCCAGGAACGGCATTCAAGGAGCCAGGAACTTTTCTCCCTACACTGTCCATTGAGTTGTCCTCAAAACCAATATACATCCTGCTATATCTCCCACATGGAAAGTGCCAGGAGGGAGAAGTGGCGATTATGTTTAGACTTTCTCGGAACTGCTTCAAATCAACTAGATATCTTTGTGCTGTAAATCTCCCAACAGCCAAACGCAAAAGCAGCAAACATCTCGCTGTATGTCCCACATCCAAAGTGCCAAGAGAGAGCTTGCTCTCCCTGTCTTTGAGTACTGTTTTCGCTGTGCCGGTTACCTCTTTGCTAACATTCTCTTCAGCGCTGCAGGGAAACCAGGAACCACGTGGAGAAGGCACCCACACTGAAAGTGCCTGGAGGGAACATTGGGGCTTCTTCTCAGTGTCTCTGACATAGGGTTTCACTGTCCCGGGAAAGTCTCTGCTAACACCCTGCAGAGCGCTGTGCCCAATCTACAGAAACGTCTTGCGGTATCTCCTACAGGGAAAGTGCCAGGAGGGAACTGTCCATCTTGTTCTCAGTGTCTCTGAGAATTGCTCTGATTATCCCTGTGACCTCTTTGCTAAGACTCTCCAGAGAGCCGTCCTCAAAACCAACACACATCTTGACATATCTCCCTCATTGATCGCAGTGTCTCCAGGAACGGCATTCAAGGAGCCAGGAACTTTTCTCCCTACACTGTCCATTGAGTTGTCCTCAAAACCAATATACATCCAGCTATATCTCCCACATGGAAAGTGCCAGGAGGGAGAAGTGGCGATTATGTTTAGACTTTCTCGGAACTGCTTCAAATCAACTAGATATCTTTGTGCTGTAAATCTCCCAACAGCCAAACGCAAAAGCAGCAAACATCTCGCTGTATGTCCCACATCCAAAGTGCCAAGAGAGAGCTTGCTCTCCCTGTCTTTGAGTACTGTTTTCGCTGTGCCGGTTACCTCTTTGCTAACATTCTCTTCAGCGCTGCAGGGAAACCAGGAACCACGTGGAGAAGGCACCCACACTGAAAGTGCCTGGAGGGAACATTGGGGCTTCTTCTCAGTGTCTCTGACATAGGGTTTCACTGTCCCGGGAAAGTCTCTGCTAACACGCTGCAGAGCGCTGTGCCCAATCTACAGAAACGTCTTGCGGTATCTCCTACAGGGAAAGTGCCAGGAGGGAACTGTCCATCTTGTTCTCAGTGTCTCTGAGAATTGCTCTGATTATCCCTGTGACCTCTTTGCTAAGACTCTCCAGAGAGCCGTCCTCAAAACCAACACACATCTTGACATATCTCCCACATTGATCGCAGTGTCTCCAGGAACGGCATTCAAGGAGCCAGGAACTTTTCTCCCTACACTGTCCATTGAGTTGTCCTCAAAACCAATATACATCCTGCTATATCTCCCACATGGAAAGTGCCAGGAGGGAGAAGTGGCGATTATGTTTAGACTTTCTCGGAACTGCTTCAAATCAACTAGATATCTTTGTGCTGTAAATCTCCCAACAGCCAAACGCAAAAGCAGCAAACATCTCGCTGTATGTCCCACATCCAAAGTGCCAAGAGAGAGCTTGCTCTCCCTGTCTTTGAGTACTGTTTTCGCTGTGCCGGTTACCTCTTTGCTAACATTCTCTTCAGCGCTGCAGGGAAACCAGGAACCACGTGGAGAAGGCACCCACACTGAAAGTGCCTGGAGGGAACATTGGGGCTTCTTCTCAGTGTCTCTGACATAGGGTTTCACTGTCCCGGGAAAGTCTCTGCTAACACCCTGCAGAGCGCTGTGCCCAATCTACAGAAACGTCTTGCGGTATCTCCTACAGGGAAAGTGCCAGGAGGGAACTGTCCATCTTGTTCTCAGTGTCTCTGAGAATTGCTCTGATTATCCCTGTGACCTCTTTGCTAAGACTCTCCAGAGAGCCGTCCTCAAAACCAACACACATCTTGACATATCTCCCTCATTGATCGCAGTGTCTCCAGGAACGGCATTCAAGGAGCCAGGAACTTTTCTCCCTACACTGTCCATTGAGTTGTCCTCAAAACCAATATACATCCAGCTATATCTCCCACATGGAAAGTGCCAGGAGGGAGAAGTGGCGATTATGTTTAGACTTTCTCGGAACTGCTTCAAATCAACTAGATATCTTTGTGCTGTAAATCTCCCAACAGCCAAACGCAAAAGCAGCAAACATCTCGCTGTATGTCCCACATCCAAAGTGCCAAGAGAGAGCTTGCTCTCCCTGTCTTTGAGTACTGTTTTCGCTGTGCCGGTTACCTCTTTGCTAACATTCTCTTCAGCGCTGCAGGGAAACCAGGAACCACGTGGAGAAGGCACCCACACTGAAAGTGCCTGGAGGGAACATTGGGGCTTCTTCTCAGTGTCTCTGACATAGGGTTTCACTGTCCCGGGAAAGTCTCTGCTAACACCCTGCAGAGCGCTGTGCCCAATCTACAGAAACGTCTTGCGGTATCTCCTACAGGGAAAGTGCCAGGAGGGAACTGTCCATCTTGTTCTCAGTGTCTCTGAGAATTGCTCTGATTATCCCTGTGACCTCTTTGCTAAGACTCTCCAGAGAGCCGTCCTCAAAACCAACACACATCTTGACATATCTCCCTCATTGATCGCAGTGTCTCCAGGAACGGCATTCAAGGAGCCAGGAACTTTTCTCCCTACACTGTCCATTGAGTTGTCCTCAAAACCAATATACATCCAGCTATATCTCCCACATGGAAAGTGCCAGGAGGGAGAAGTGGCGATTATGTTTAGACTTTCTCGGAACTGCTTCAAATCAACTAGATATCTTTGTGCTGTAAATCTCCCAACAGCCAAACGCAAAAGCAGCAAACATCTCGCTGTATGTCCCACATCCAAAGTGCCAAGAGAGAGCTTGCTCTCCCTGTCTTTGAGTACTGTTTTCGCTGTGCCGGTTACCTCTTTGCTAACATTCTCTTCAGCGCTGCAGGGAAACCAGGAACCACGTGGAGAAGGCACCCACACTGAAAGTGCCTGGAGGGAACATTGGGGCTTCTTCTCAGTGTCTCTGACATAGGGTTTCACTGTCCCGGGAAAGTCTCTGCTAACACCCTGCAGAGCGCTGTGCCCAATCTACAGAAACGTCTTGCGGTATCTCCTACAGGGAAAGTGCCAGGAGGGAACTGTCCATCTTGTTCTCAGTGTCTCTGAGAATTGCTCTGATTATCCCTGTGACCTCTTTGCTAAGACTCTCCAGAGAGCCGTCCTCAAAACCAACACACATCTTGACATATCTCCCTCATTGATCGCAGTGTCTCCAGGAACGGCATTCAAGGAGCCAGGAACTTTTCTCCCTACACTGTCCATTGAGTTGTCCTCAAAACCAATATACATCCTGCTATATCTCCCACATGGAAAGTGCCAGGAGGGAGAAGTGGCGATTATGTTTAGACTTTCTCGGAACTGCTTCAAATCAACTAGATATCTTTGTGCTGTAAATCTCCCAACAGCCAAACGCAAAAGCAGCAAACATCTCGCTGTATGTCCCACATCCAAAGTGCCAAGAGAGAGCTTGCTCTCCCTGTCTTTGAGTACTGTTTTCGCTGTCCCGGTTACCTCTTTGCTAACATTCTCTTCAGCGCTGCAGGGAAACCAGGAACCACGTGGAGAAGGCACCCACACTGAAAGTGCCTGGAGGGAACATTGGGGCTTCTTCTCAGTGTCTCTGACATAGGGTTTCACTGTCCCGGGAAAGTCTCTGCTAACACCCTGCAGAGCGCTGTGCCCAATCTACAGAAACGTCTTGCGGTATCTCCTACAGGGAAAGTGCCAGGAGGGAATTGTCGAGCTTGTTCTCAGTGTCTCTGAGAATTGCTCTGATTATCCCTGTGACCTCTTTGCTAAGACTCTCCAGAGAGCCGTCCTCAAAACCAACACACATCTTGACATATCTCCCACATTGATCGCAGTGTCTCCAGGAACGGCATTCAAGGAGCCAGGAACTTTTCTCCCTACACTGTCCATTGAGTTGTCCTCAAAACCAATATACATCCTGCTATATCTCCCACATGGAAAGTGCCAGGAGGGAGAAGTGGCGATTATGTTTAGACTTTCTCGGAACTGCTTCAAATCAACTAGATATCTTTGTGCTGTAAATCTCCCAACAGCCAAACGCAAAAGCAGCAAACATCTCGCTGTATGTCCCACATCCAAAGTGCCAAGAGAGAGCTTGCTCTCCCTGTCTTTGAGTACTGTTTTCGCTGTGCCGGTTACCTCTTTGCTAACATTCTCTTCAGCGCTGCAGGGAAACCAGGAACCACGTGGAGAAGGCACCCACACTGAAAGTGCCTGGAGGGAACATTGGGGCTTCTTCTCAGTGTCTCTGACATAGGGTTTCACTGTCCCGGGAAAGTCTCTGCTAACACCCTGCAGAGCGCTGTGCCCAATCTACAGAAACGTCTTGCGGTATCTCCTACAGGGAAAGTGCCAGGAGGGAATTGTCGAGCTTGTTCTCAGTGTCTCTGAGAATTGCTCTGATTATCCCTGTGACCTCTTTGCTAAGACTCTCCAGAGAGCCGTCCTCAAAACCAACACACATCTTGACATATCTCCCACATTGATCGCAGTGTCTCCAGGAACGGCATTCAAGGAGCCAGGAACTTTTCTCCCTACACTGTCCATTGAGTTGTCCTCAAAACCAATATACATCCTGCTATATCTCCCACATGGAAAGTGCCAGGAGGGAGAAGTGGCGATTATGTTTAGACTTTCTCGGAACTGCTTCAAATCAACTAGATATCTTTGTGCTGTAAATCTCCCAACAGCCAAACGCAAAAGCAGCAAACATCTCGCTGTATGTCCCACATCCAAAGTGCCAAGAGAGAGCTTGCTCTCCCTCTCTTTGAGTACTGTTTTCGCTGTGCCGGTTACCTCTTTGCTAACATTCTCTTCAGCGCTGCAGGGAAACCAGGAACCACGTGGAGAAGGCACCCACACTGAAAGTGCCTGGAGGGAACATTGGGGCTTCTTCTCAGTGTCTCTGACATAGGGTTTCACTGTCCCGGGAAAGTCTCTGCTAACACCCTGCAGAGCGCTGTGCCCAATCTACAGAAACGTCTTGCGGTATCTCCTACAGGGAAAGTGCCAGGAGGGAATTGTCGAGCTTGTTCTCAGTGTCTCTGAGAATTGCTCTGATTATCCCTGTGACCTCTTTGCTAAGACTCTCCAGAGAGCCGTCCTCAAAACCAACACACATCTTGACATATCTCCCACATTGATCGCAGTGTCTCCAGGAACGGCATTCAAGGAGCCAGGAACTTTTCTCCCTACACTGTCCATTGAGTTGTCCTCAAAACCAATATACATCCTGCTATATCTCCCACATGGAAAGTGCCAGGAGGGAGAAGTGGCGATTATGTTTAGACTTTCTCGGAACTGCTTCAAATCAACTAGATATCTTTGTGCTGTAAATCTCCCAACAGCCAAACGCAAAAGCAGCAAACATCTCGCTGTATGTCCCACATCCAAAGTGCCAAGAGAGAGCTTGCTCTCCCTGTCTTTGAGTACTGTTTTCGCTGTGCCGGTTACCTCTTTGCTAACATTCTCTTCAGCGCTGCAGGGAAACCAGGAACCACGTGGAGAAGGCACCCACACTGAAAGTGCCTGGAGGGAACATTGGGGCTTCTTCTCAGTGTCTCTGACATAGGGTTTCACTGTCCCGGGAAAGTCTCTGCTAACACCCTGCAGAGCGCTGTGCCCAATCTACAGAAACGTCTTGCGGTATCTCCTACAGGGAAAGTGCCAGGAGGGAATTGTCGAGCTTGTTCTCAGTGTCTCTGAGAATTGCTCTGATTATCCCTGTGACCTCTTTGCTAAGACTCTCCAGAGAGCCGTCCTCAAAACCAACACACATCTTGACATATCTCCCTCATTGATCGCAGTGTCTCCAGGAACGGCATTCAAGGAGCCAGGAACTTTTCTCCCTACACTGTCCATTGAGTTGTCCTCAAAACCAATATACATCCTGCTATATCTCCCACATGGAAAGTGCCAGGAGGGAGAAGTGGAGATTATGTTTAGACTTTCTCGGAACTGCTTCAAATCAACTAGATATCTTTGTGCTGTAAATCTCCCAACAGCCAAACGCAAAAGCAGCAAACATCTCGCTGTATGTCCCACATCCAAAGTGCCAAGAGAGAGCTTGCTCTCCCTGTCTTTGAGTACTGTTTTCGCTGTGCCGGTTACCTCTTTGCTAACATTCTCTTCAGCGCTGCAGGGAAACCAGGAACCACGTGGAGAAGGCACCCACACTGAAAGTGCCTGGAGGGAACATTGGGGCTTCTTCTCAGTGTCTCTGACATAGGGTTTCACTGTCCCGGGAAAGTCTCTGCTAACACCCTGCAGAGCGCTGTGCCCAATCTACAGAAACGTCTTGCGGTATCTCCTACAGGGAAAGTGCCAGGAGGGAACTGTCCATCTTGTTCTCAGTGTCTCTGAGAATTGCTCTGATTATCCCTGTGACCTCTTTGCTAAGACTCTCCAGAGAGCCGTCCTCAAAACCAACACACATCTTGACATATCTCCCTCATTGATCGCAGTGTCTCCAGGAACGGCATTCAAGGAGCCAGGAACTTTTCTCCCTACACTGTCCATTGAGTTGTCCTCAAAACCAATATACATCCTGCTATATCTCCCACATGGAAAGTGCCAGGAGGGAGAAGTGGCGATTATGTTTAGACTTTCTCGGAACTGCTTCAAATCAACTAGATATCTTTGTGCTGTAAATCTCCCAACAGCCAAACGCAAAAGCAGCAAACATCTCGCTGTATGTCCCACATCCAAAGTGCCAAGAGAGAGCTTGCTCTCCCTGTCTTTGAGTACTGTTTTCGCTGTGCCGGTTACCTCTTTGCTAACATTCTCTTCAGCGCTGCAGGGAAACCAGGAACCACGTGGAGAAGGCACCCACACTGAAAGTGCCTGGAGGGAACATTGGGGCTTCTTCTCAGTGTCTCTGACATAGGGTTTCACTGTCCCGGGAAAGTCTCTGCTAACACCCTGCAGAGCGCTGTGCCCAATCTACAGAAACGTCTTGCGGTATCTCCTACAGGGAAAGTGCCAGGAGGGAATTGTCGAGCTTGTTCTCAGTGTCTCTGAGAATTGCTCTGATTATCCCTGTGACCTCTTTGCTAAGACTCTCCAGAGAGCCGTCCTCAAAACCAACACACATCTTGACATATCTCCCACATTGATCGCAGTGTCTCCAGGAACGGCATTCAAGGAGCCAGGAACTTTTCTCCCTACACTGTCCATTGAGTTGTCCTCAAAACCAATATACATCCTGCTATATCTCCCACATGGAAAGTGCCAGGAGGGAGAAGTGGCGATTATGTTTAGACTTTCTCGGAACTGCTTCAAATCAACTAGATATCTTTGTGCTGTAAATCTCCCAACAGCCAAACGCAAAAGCAGCAAACATCTCGCTGTATGTCCCACATCCAAAGTGCCAAGAGAGAGCTTGCTCTCCCTGTCTTTGAGTACTGTTTTCGCTGTGCCGGTTACCTCTTTGCTAACATTCTCTTCAGCGCTGCAGGGAAACCAGGAACCACGTGGAGAAGGCACCCACACTGAAAGTGCCTGGAGGGAACATTGGGGCTTCTTCTCAGTGTCTCTGACATAGGGTTTCACTGTCCCGGGAAAGTCTCTGCTAACACCCTGCAGAGCGCTGTGCCCAATCTACAGAAACGTCTTGCGGTATCTCCTACAGGGAAAGTGCCAGGAGGGAATTGTCGAGCTTGTTCTCAGTGTCTCTGAGAATTGCTCTGATTATCCCTGTGACCTCTTTGCTAAGACTCTCCAGAGAGCCGTCCTCAAAACCAACACACATCTTGACATATCTCCCTCATTGATCGCAGTGTCTCCAGGAACGGCATTCAAGGAGCCAGGAACTTTTCTCCCTACACTGTCCATTGAGTTGTCCTCAAAACCAATATACATCCTGCTATATCTCCCACATGGAAAGTGCCAGGAGGGAGAAGTGGAGATTATGTTTAGACTTCCTCGGAACTGCTTCAAATCAACTAGATACCTTTGTGCTGTAAATCTCCCAACAGCCAAACGCAAAAGCAGCAAACATCTCGCTGTATGTCCCACATCCAAAGTGCCAAGAGAGAGCTTGCTCTCCCTGTCTTTGAGTACTGTTTTCGCTGTGCCGGTTACCTCTTTGCTAACATTCTCTTCAGCGCTGCAGGGAAACCAGGAACCACGTGGAGAAGGCACCCACACTGAAAGTGCCTGGAGGGAACATTGGGGCTTCTTCTCAGTGTCTCTGACATAGGGTTTCACTGTCCCGGGAAAGTCTCTGCTAACACCCTGCAGAGCGCTGTGCCCAATCTACAGAAACGTCTTGCGGTATCTCCTACAGGGAAAGTGCCAGGAGGGAATTGTCGAGCTTGTTCTCAGTGTCTCTGAGAATTGCTCTGATTATCCCTGTGACCTCTTTGCTAAGACTCTCCAGAGAGCCGTCCTCAAAACCAACACACATCTTGACATATCTCCCTCATTGATTGCAGTGTCTCCAGGAACGGCATTCAAGGAGCCAGGAACTTTCCTCCCTACACTGTCCATTGAGTTGTCCTCAAAACCAATATACATCCTGCTATATCTCCCACATGGAAAGTGCCAGGAGGGAGAAGTGGAGATTATGTTTAGACTTTCTCGGAACTGCTTCAAATCAACTAGATATCTTTGTGCTGTAAATCTCCCAACAGCCAAACGCAAAAGCAGCAAACATCTCGCTGTATGTCCCACATCCAAAGTGCCAAGAGAGAGCTTGCTCTCCCTGTCTTTGAGTACTGTTTTCGCTGTGCCGGTTACCTCTTTGCTAACATTCTCTTCAGCGCTGCAGGGAAACCAGGAACCACGTGGAGAAGGCACCCACACTGAAAGTGCCTGGAGGGAACATTGGGGCTTCTTCTCAGTGTCTCTGACATAGGGTTTCACTGTCCCGGGAAAGTCTCTGCTAACACCCTGCAGAGCGCTGTGCCCAATCTACAGAAACGTCTTGCGGTATCTCCTACAGGGAAAGTGCCAGGAGGGAACTGTCCATCTTGTTCTCAGTGTCTCTGAGAATTGCTCTGATTATCCCTGTGACCTCTTTGCTAAGACTCTCCAGAGAGCCGTCCTCAAAACCAACACACATCTTGACATATCTCCCTCATTGATCGCAGTGTCTCCAGGAACGGCATTCAAGGAGCCAGGAACTTTTCTCCCTACACTGTCCATTGAGTTGTCCTCAAAACCAATATACATCCTGCTATATCTCCCACATGGAAAGTGCCAGGAGGGAGAAGTGGAGATTATGTTTAGACTTTCTCGGAACTGCTTCAAATCAACTAGATATCTTTGTGCTGTAAATCTCCCAACAGCCAAACGCAAAAGCAGCAAACATCTCGCTGTATGTCCCACATCCAAAGTGCCAAGAGAGAGCTTGCTCTCCCTGTCTTTGAGTACTGTTTTCGCTGTGCCGGTTACCTCTTTGCTAACATTCTCTTCAGCGCTGCAGGGAAACCAGGAACCACGTGGAGAAGGCACCCACACTGAAAGTGCCTGGAGGGAACATTGGGGCTTCTTCTCAGTGTCTCTGACATAGGGTTTCACTGTCCCGGGAAAGTCTCTGCTAACACCCTGCAGAGCGCTGTGCCCAATCTACAGAAACGTCTTGCGGTATCTCCTACAGGGAAAGTGCCAGGAGGGAACTGTCCATCTTGTTCTCAGTGTCTCTGAGAATTGCTCTGATTATCCCTGTGACCTCTTTGCTAAGACTCTCCAGAGAGCCGTCCTCAAAACCAACACACATCTTGACATATCTCCCACATTGATCGCAGTGTCTCCAGGAACGGCATTCAAGGAGCCAGGAACTTTTCTCCCTACACTGTCCATTGAGTTGTCCTCAAAACCAATATACATCCTGCTATATCTCCCACATGGAAAGTGCCAGGAGGGAGAAGTGGCGATTATGTTTAGACTTTCTCGGAACTGCTTCAAATCAACTAGATATCTTTGTGCTGTAAATCTCCCAACAGCCAAACGCAAAAGCAGCAAACATCTCGCTGTATGTCCCACATCCAAAGTGCCAAGAGAGAGCTTGCTCTCCCTGTCTTTGAGTACTGTTTTCGCTGTGCCGGTTACCTCTTTGCTAACATTCTCTTCAGCGCTGCAGGGAAACCAGGAACCACGTGGAGAAGGCACCCACACTGAAAGTGCCTGGAGGGAACATTGGGGCTTCTTCTCAGTGTCTCTGACATAGGGTTTCACTGTCCCGGGAAAGTCTCTGCTAACACCCTGCAGAGCGCTGTGCCCAATCTACAGAAACGTCTTGCGGTATCTCCTACAGGGAAAGTGCCAGGAGGGAACTGTCCATCTTGTTCTCAGTGTCTCTGAGAATTGCTCTGATTATCCCTGTGACCTCTTTGCTAAGACTCTCCAGAGAGCCGTCCTCAAAACCAACACACATCTTGACATATCTCCCTCATTGATCGCAGTGTCTCCAGGAACGGCATTCAAGGAGCCAGGAACTTTTCTCCCTACACTGTCCATTGAGTTGTCCTCAAAACCAATATACATCCTGCTATATCTCCCACATGGAAAGTGCCAGGAGGGAGAAGTGGCGATTATGTTTAGACTTTCTCGGAACTGCTTCAAATCAACTAGATATCTTTGTGCTGTAAATCTCCCAACAGCCAAACGCAAAAGCAGCAAACATCTCGCTGTATGTCCCACATCCAAAGTGCCAAGAGAGAGCTTGCTCTCCCTCTCTTTGAGTACTGTTTTCGCTGTGCCGGTTACCTCTTTGCTAACATTCTCTTCAGCGCTGCAGGGAAACCAGGAACCACGTGGAGAAGGCACCCACACTGAAAGTGCCTGGAGGGAACATTGGGGCTTCTTCTCAGTGTCTCTGACATAGGGTTTCACTGTCCCGGGAAAGTCTCTGCTAACACCCTGCAGAGCGCTGTGCCCAATCTACAGAAACGTCTTGCGGTATCTCCTACAGGGAAAGTGCCAGGAGGGAATTGTCGAGCTTGTTCTCAGTGTCTCTGAGAATTGCTCTGATTATCCCTGTGACCTCTTTGCTAAGACTCTCCAGAGAGCCGTCCTCAAAACCAACACACATCTTGACATATCTCCCACATTGATCGCAGTGTCTCCAGGAACGGCATTCAAGGAGCCAGGAACTTTTCTCCCTACACTGTCCATTGAGTTGTCCTCAAAACCAATATACATCCTGCTATATCTCCCACATGGAAAGTGCCAGGAGGGAGAAGTGGAGATTATGTTTAGACTTTCTCGGAACTGCTTCAAATCAACTAGATATCTTTGTGCTGTAAATCTCCCAACAGCCAAACGCAAAAGCAGCAAACATCTCGCTGTATGTCCCACATCCAAAGTGCCAAGAGAGAGCTTGCTCTCCCTGTCTTTGAGTACTGTTTTCGCTGTGCCGGTTACCTCTTTGCTAACATTCTCTTCAGCGCTGCAGGGAAACCAGGAACCACGTGGAGAAGGCACCCACACTGAAAGTGCCTGGAGGGAACATTGGGGCTTCTTCTCAGTGTCTCTGACATAGGGTTTCACTGTCCCGGGAAAGTCTCTGCTAACACCCTGCAGAGCGCTGTGCCCAATCTACAGAAACGTCTTGCGGTATCTCCTACAGGGAAAGTGCCAGGAGGGAACTGTCCATCTTGTTCTCAGTGTCTCTGAGAATTGCTCTGATTATCCCTGTGACCTCTTTGCTAAGACTCTCCAGAGAGCCGTCCTCAAAACCAACACACATCTTGACATATCTCCCTCATTGATCGCAGTGTCTCCAGGAACGGCATTCAAGGAGCCAGGAACTTTTCTCCCTACACTGTCCATTGAGTTGTCCTCAAAACCAATATACATCCTGCTATATCTCCCACATGGAAAGTGCCAGGAGGGAGAAGTGGCGATTATGTTTAGACTTTCTCGGAACTGCTTCAAATCAACTAGATATCTTTGTGCTGTAAATCTCCCAACAGCCAAACGCAAAAGCAGCAAACATCTCGCTGTATGTCCCACATCCAAAGTGCCAAGAGAGAGCTTGCTCTCCCTGTCTTTGAGTACTGTTTTCGCTGTGCCGGTTACCTCTTTGCTAACATTCTCTTCAGCGCTGCAGGGAAACCAGGAACCACGTGGAGAAGGCACCCACACTGAAAGTGCCTGGAGGGAACATTGGGGCTTCTTCTCAGTGTCTCTGACATAGGGTTTCACTGTCCCGGGAAAGTCTCTGCTAACACCCTGCAGAGCGCTGTGCCCAATCTACAGAAACGTCTTGCGGTATCTCCTACAGGGAAAGTGCCAGGAGGGAATTGTCGAGCTTGTTCTCAGTGTCTCTGAGAATTGCTCTGATTATCCCTGTGACCTCTTTGCTAAGACTCTCCAGAGAGCCGTCCTCAAAACCAACACACATCTTGACATATCTCCCTCATTGATCGCAGTGTCTCCAGGAACGGCATTCAAGGAGCCAGGAACTTTTCTCCCTACACTGTCCATTGAGTTGTCCTCAAAACCAATATACATCCTGCTATATCTCCCACATGGAAAGTGCCAGGAGGGAGAAGTGGAGATTATGTTTAGACTTCCTCGGAACTGCTTCAAATCAACTAGATACCTTTGTGCTGTAAATCTCCCAACAGCCAAACGCAAAAGCAGCAAACATCTCGCTGTATGTCCCACATCCAAAGTGCCAAGAGAGAGCTTGCTCTCCCTGTCTTTGAGTACTGTTTTCGCTGTGCCGGTTACCTCTTTGCTAACATTCTCTTCAGCGCTGCAGGGAAACCAGGAACCACGTGGAGAAGGCACCCACACTGAAAGTGCCTGGAGGGAACATTGGGGCTTCTTCTCAGTGTCTCTGACATAGGGTTTCACTGTCCCGGGAAAGTCTCTGCTAACACCCTGCAGAGCGCTGTGCCCAATCTACAGAAACGTCTTGCGGTATCTCCTACAGGGAAAGTGCCAGGAGGGAATTGTCGAGCTTGTTCTCAGTGTCTCTGAGAATTGCTCTGATTATCCCTGTGACCTCTTTGCTAAGACTCTCCAGAGAGCCGTCCTCAAAACCAACACACATCTTGACATATCTCCCTCATTGATCGCAGTGTCTCCAGGAACGGCATTCAAGGAGCCAGGAACTTTTCTCCCTACACTGTCCATTGAGTTGTCCTCAAAACCAATATACATCCTGCTATATCTCCCACATGGAAAGTGCCAGGAGGGAGAAGTGGCGATTATGTTTAGACTTTCTCGGAACTGCTTCAAATCAACTAGATATCTTTGTGCTGTAAATCTCCCAACAGCCAAACGCAAAAGCAGCAAACATCTCGCTGTATGTCCCACATCCAAAGTGCCAAGAGAGAGCTTGCTCTCCCTGTCTTTGAGTACTGTTTTCGCTGTGCCGGTTACCTCTTTGCTAACATTCTCTTCAGCGCTGCAGGGAAACCAGGAACCACGTGGAGAAGGCACCCACACTGAAAGTGCCTGGAGGGAACATTGGGGCTTCTTCTCAGTGTCTCTGACATAGGGTTTCACTGTCCCGGGAAAGTCTCTGCTAACACCCTGCAGAGCGCTGTGCCCAATCTACAGAAACGTCTTGCGGTATCTCCTACAGGGAAAGTGCCAGGAGGGAATTGTCGAGCTTGTTCTCAGTGTCTCTGAGAATTGCTCTGATTATCCCTGTGACCTCTTTGCTAAGACTCTCCAGAGAGCCGTCCTCAAAACCAACACACATCTTGACATATCTCCCTCATTGATCGCAGTGTCTCCAGGAACGGCATTCAAGGAGCCAGGAACTTTTCTCCCTACACTGTCCATTGAGTTGTCCTCAAAACCAATATACATCCTGCTATATCTCCCACATGGAAAGTGCCAGGAGGGAGAAGTGGAGATTATGTTTAGACTTTCTCGGAACTGCTTCAAATCAACTAGATATCTTTGTGCTGTAAATCTCCCAACAGCCAAACGCAAAAGCAGCAAACATCTCGCTGTATGTCCCACATCCAAAGTGCCAAGAGAGAGCTTGCTCTCCCTGTCTTTGAGTACTGTTTTCGCTGTGCCGGTTACCTCTTTGCTAACATTCTCTTCAGCGCTGCAGGGAAACCAGGAACCACGTGGAGAAGGCACCCACACTGAAAGTGCCTGGAGGGAACATTGGGGCTTCTTCTCAGTGTCTCTGACATAGGGTTTCACTGTCCCGGGAAAGTCTCTGCTAACACCCTGCAGAGCGCTGTGCCCAATCTACAGAAACGTCTTGCGGTATCTCCTACAGGGAAAGTGCCAGGAGGGAACTGTCCATCTTGTTCTCAGTGTCTCTGAGAATTGCTCTGATTATCCCTGTGACCTCTTTGCTAAGACTCTCCAGAGAGCCGTCCTCAAAACCAACACACATCTTGACATATCTCCCACATTGATCGCAGTGTCTCCAGGAACGGCATTCAAGGAGCCAGGAACTTTTCTCCCTACACTGTCCATTGAGTTGTCCTCAAAACCAATATACATCCTGCTATATCTCCCACATGGAAAGTGCCAGGAGGGAGAAGTGGCGATTATGTTTAGACTTTCTCGGAACTGCTTCAAATCAACTAGATATCTTTGTGCTGTAAATCTCCCAACAGCCAAACGCAAAAGCAGCAAACATCTCGCTGTATGTCCCACATCCAAAGTGCCAAGAGAGAGCTTGCTCTCCCTGTCTTTGAGTACTGTTTTCGCTGTGCCGGTTACCTCTTTGCTAACATTCTCTTCAGCGCTGCAGGGAAACCAGGAACCACGTGGAGAAGGCACCCACACTGAAAGTGCCTGGAGGGAACATTGGGGCTTCTTCTCAGTGTCTCTGACATAGGGTTTCACTGTCCCGGGAAAGTCTCTGCTAACACCCTGCAGAGCGCTGTGCCCAATCTACAGAAACGTCTTGCGGTATCTCCTACAGGGAAAGTGCCAGGAGGGAACTGTCCATCTTGTTCTCAGTGTCTCTGAGAATTGCTCTGATTATCCCTGTGACCTCTTTGCTAAGACTCTCCAGAGAGCCGTCCTCAAAACCAACACACATCTTGACATATCTCCCTCATTGATCGCAGTGTCTCCAGGAACGGCATTCAAGGAGCCAGGAACTTTTCTCCCTACACTGTCCATTGAGTTGTCCTCAAAACCAATATACATCCTGCTATATCTCCCACATGGAAAGTGCCAGGAGGGAGAAGTGGCGATTATGTTTAGACTTTCTCGGAACTGCTTCAAATCAACTAGATATCTTTGTGCTGTAAATCTCCCAACAGCCAAACGCAAAAGCAGCAAACATCTCGCTGTATGTCCCACATCCAAAGTGCCAAGAGAGAGCTTGCTCTCCCTCTCTTTGAGTACTGTTTTCGCTGTGCCGGTTACCTCTTTGCTAACATTCTCTTCAGCGCTGCAGGGAAACCAGGAACCACGTGGAGAAGGCACCCACACTGAAAGTGCCTGGAGGGAACATTGGGGCTTCTTCTCAGTGTCTCTGACATAGGGTTTCACTGTCCCGGGAAAGTCTCTGCTAACACCCTGCAGAGCGCTGTGCCCAATCTACAGAAACGTCTTGCGGTATCTCCTACAGGGAAAGTGCCAGGAGGGAATTGTCGAGCTTGTTCTCAGTGTCTCTGAGAATTGCTCTGATTATCCCTGTGACCTCTTTGCTAAGACTCTCCAGAGAGCCGTCCTCAAAACCAACACACATCTTGACATATCTCCCACATTGATCGCAGTGTCTCCAGGAACGGCATTCAAGGAGCCAGGAACTTTTCTCCCTACACTGTCCATTGAGTTGTCCTCAAAACCAATATACATCCTGCTATATCTCCCACATGGAAAGTGCCAGGAGGGAGAAGTGGCGATTATGTTTAGACTTTCTCGGAACTGCTTCAAATCAACTAGATATCTTTGTGCTGTAAATCTCCCAACAGCCAAACGCAAAAGCAGCAAACATCTCGCTGTATGTCCCACATCCAAAGTGCCAAGAGAGAGCTTGCTCTCCCTCTCTTTGAGTACTGTTTTCGCTGTGCCGGTTACCTCTTTGCTAACATTCTCTTCAGCGCTGCAGGGAAACCAGGAACCACGTGGAGAAGGCACCCACACTGAAAGTGCCTGGAGGGAACATTGGGGCTTCTTCTCAGTGTCTCTGACATAGGGTTTCACTGTCCCGGGAAAGTCTCTGCTAACACCCTGCAGAGCGCTGTGCCCAATCTACAGAAACGTCTTGCGGTATCTCCTACAGGGAAAGTGCCAGGAGGGAATTGTCGAGCTTGTTCTCAGTGTCTCTGAGAATTGCTCTGATTATCCCTGTGACCTCTTTGCTAAGACTCTCCAGAGAGCCGTCCTCAAAACCAACACACATCTTGACATATCTCCCACATTGATCGCAGTGTCTCCAGGAACGGCATTCAAGGAGCCAGGAACTTTTCTCCCTACACTGTCCATTGAGTTGTCCTCAAAACCAATATACATCCTGCTATATCTCCCACATGGAAAGTGCCAGGAGGGAGAAGTGGCGATTATGTTTAGACTTTCTCGGAACTGCTTCAAATCAACTAGATATCTTTGTGCTGTAAATCTCCCAACAGCCAAACGCAAAAGCAGCAAACATCTCGCTGTATGTCCCACATCCAAAGTGCCAAGAGAGAGCTTGCTCTCCCTGTCTTTGAGTACTGTTTTCGCTGTGCCGGTTACCTCTTTGCTAACATTCTCTTCAGCGCTGCAGGGAAACCAGGAACCACGTGGAGAAGGCACCCACACTGAAAGTGCCTGGAGGGAACATTGGGGCTTCTTCTCAGTGTCTCTGACATAGGGTTTCACTGTCCCGGGAAAGTCTCTGCTAACACCCTGCAGAGCGCTGTGCCCAATCTACAGAAACGTCTTGCGGTATCTCCTACAGGGAAAGTGCCAGGAGGGAATTGTCGAGCTTGTTCTCAGTGTCTCTGAGAATTGCTCTGATTATCCCTGTGACCTCTTGGCTAAGACTCTCCAGAGAGCCGTCCTCAAAACCAACACACATCTTGACATATCTCCCTCATTGATCGCAGTGTCTCCAGGAACGGCATTCAAGGAGCCAGGAACTTTTCTCCCTACACTGTCCATTGAGTTGTCCTCAAAACCAATATACATCCTGCTATATCTCCCACATGGAAAGTGCCAGGAGGGAGAAGTGGAGATTATGTTTAGACTTTCTCGGAACTGCTTCAAATCAACTAGATATCTTTGTGCTGTAAATCTCCCAACAGCCAAACGCAAAAGCAGCAAACATCTCGCTGTATGTCCCACATCCAAAGTGCCAAGAGAGAGCTTGCTCTCCCTGTCTTTGAGTACTGTTTTCGCTGTGCCGGTTACCTCTTTGCTAACATTCTCTTCAGCGCTGCAGGGAAACCAGGAACCACGTGGAGAAGGCACCCACACTGAAAGTGCCTGGAGGGAACATTGGGGCTTCTTCTCAGTGTCTCTGACATAGGGTTTCACTGTCCCGGGAAAGTCTCTGCTAACACCCTGCAGAGCGCTGTGCCCAATCTACAGAAACGTCTTGCGGTATCTCCTACAGGGAAAGTGCCAGGAGGGAACTGTCCATCTTGTTCTCAGTGTCTCTGAGAATTGCTCTGATTATCCCTGTGACCTCTTTGCTAAGACTCTCCAGAGAGCCGTCCTCAAAACAAACACACATCTTGACATATCTCCCACATTGATCGCAGTGTCTCCAGGAACGGCATTCAAGGAGCCAGGAACTTTTCTCCCTACACTGTCCATTGAGTTGTCCTCAAAACCAATATACATCCTGCTATATCTCCCACATGGAAAGTGCCAGGAGGGAGAAGTGGCGATTATGTTTAGACTTTCTCGGAACTGCTTCAAATCAACTAGATATCTTTGTGCTGTAAATCTCCCAACAGCCAAACGCAAAAGCAGCAAACATCTCGCTGTATGTCCCACATCCAAAGTGCCAAGAGAGAGCTTGCTCTCCCTGTCTTTGAGTACTGTTTTCGCTGTGCCGGTTACCTCTTTGCTAACATTCTCTTCAGCGCTGCAGGGAAACCAGGAACCACGTGGAGAAGGCACCCACACTGAAAGTGCCTGGAGGGAACATTGGGGCTTCTTCTCAGTGTCTCTGACATAGGGTTTCACTGTCCCGGGAAAGTCTCTGCTAACACCCTGCAGAGCGCTGTGCCCAATCTACAGAAACGTCTTGCGGTATCTCCTACAGGGAAAGTGCCAGGAGGGAATTGTCGAGCTTGTTCTCAGTGTCTCTGAGAATTGCTCTGATTATCCCTGTGACCTCTTTGCTAAGACTCTCCAGAGAGCCGTCCTCAAAACCAACACACATCTTGACATATCTCCCACATTGATCGCAGTGTCTCCAGGAACGGCATTCAAGGAGCCAGGAACTTTTCTCCCTACACTGTCCATTGAGTTGTCCTCAAAACCAATATACATCCTGCTATATCTCCCACATGGAAAGTGCCAGGAGGGAGAAGTGGCGATTATGTTTAGACTTTCTCGGAACTGCTTCAAATCAACTAGATATCTTTGTGCTGTAAATCTCCCAACAGCCAAACGCAAAAGCAGCAAACATCTCGCTGTATGTCCCACATCCAAAGTGCCAAGAGAGAGCTTGCTCTCCCTGTCTTTGAGTACTGTTTTCGCTGTGCCGGTTACCTCTTTGCTAACATTCTCTTCAGCGCTGCAGGGAAACCAGGAACCACGTGGAGAAGGCACCCACACTGAAAGTGCCTGGAGGGAACATTGGGGCTTCTTCTCAGTGTCTCTGACATAGGGTTTCACTGTCCCGGGAAAGTCTCTGCTAACACCCTGCAGAGCGCTGTGCCCAATCTACAGAAACGTCTTGCGGTATCTCCTACAGGGAAAGTGCCAGGAGGGAATTGTCGAGCTTGTTCTCAGTGTCTCTGAGAATTGCTCTGATTATCCCTGTGACCTCTTTGCTAAGACTCTCCAGAGAGCCGTCCTCAAAACCAACACACATCTTGACATATCTCCCACATTGATCGCAGTGTCTCCAGGAACGGCATTCAAGGAGCCAGGAACTTTTCTCCCTACACTGTCCATTGAGTTGTCCTCAAAACCAATATACATCCTGCTATATCTCCCACATGGAAAGTGCCAGGAGGGAGAAGTGGCGATTATGTTTAGACTTTCTCGGAACTGCTTCAAATCAACTAGATATCTTTGTGCTGTAAATCTCCCAACAGCCAAACGCAAAAGCAGCAAACATCTCGCTGTATGTCCCACATCCAAAGTGCCAAGAGAGAGCTTGCTCTCCCTGTCTTTGAGTACTGTTTTCGCTGTGCCGGTTACCTCTTTGCTAACATTCTCTTCAGCGCTGCAGGGAAACCAGGAACCACGTGGAGAAGGCACCCACACTGAAAGTGCCTGGAGGGAACATTGGGGCTTCTTCTCAGTGTCTCTGACATAGGGTTTCACTGTCCCGGGAAAGTCTCTGCTAACACCCTGCAGAGCGCTGTGCCCAATCTACAGAAACGTCTTGCGGTATCTCCTACAGGGAAAGTGCCAGGAGGGAATTGTCGAGCTTGTTCTCAGTGTCTCTGAGAATTGCTCTGATTATCCCTGTGACCTCTTTGCTAAGACTCTCCAGAGAGCCGTCCTCAAAACCAACACACATCTTGACATATCTCCCTCATTGATCGCAGTGTCTCCAGGAACGGCATTCAAGGAGCCAGGAACTTTTCTCCCTACACTGTCCATTGAGTTGTCCTCAAAACCAATATACATCCTGCTATATCTCCCACATGGAAAGTGCCAGGAGGGAGAAGTGGAGATTATGTTTAGACTTCCTCGGAACTGCTTCAAATCAACTAGATACCTTTGTGCTGTAAATCTCCCAACAGCCAAACGCAAAAGCAGCAAACATCTCGCTGTATGTCCCACATCCAAAGTGCCAAGAGAGAGCTTGCTCTCCCTGTCTTTGAGTACTGTTTTCGCTGTGCCGGTTACCTCTTTGCTAACATTCTCTTCAGCGCTGCAGGGAAACCAGGAACCACGTGGAGAAGGCACCCACACTGAAAGTGCCTGGAGGGAACATTGGGGCTTCTTCTCAGTGTCTCTGACATAGGGTTTCACTGTCCCGGGAAAGTCTCTGCTAACACCCTGCAGAGCGCTGTGCCCAATCTACAGAAACGTCTTGCGGTATCTCCTACAGGGAAAGTGCCAGGAGGGAATTGTCGAGCTTGTTCTCAGTGTCTCTGAGAATTGCTCTGATTATCCCTGTGACCTCTTTGCTAAGACTCTCCAGAGAGCCGTCCTCAAAACCAACACACATCTTGACATATCTCCCTCATTGATCGCAGTGTCTCCAGGAACGGCATTCAAGGAGCCAGGAACTTTTCTCCCTACACTGTCCATTGAGTTGTCCTCAAAACCAATATACATCCTGCTATATCTCCCACATGGAAAGTGCCAGGAGGGAGAAGTGGAGATTATGTTTAGACTTTCTCGGAACTGCTTCAAATCAACTAGATATCTTTGTGCTGTAAATCTCCCAACAGCCAAACGCAAAAGCAGCAAACATCTCGCTGTATGTCCCACATCCAAAGTGCCAAGAGAGAGCTTGCTCTCCCTGTCTTTGAGTACTGTTTTCGCTGTGCCGGTTACCTCTTTGCTAACATTCTCTTCAGCGCTGCAGGGAAACCAGGAACCACGTGGAGAAGGCACCCACACTGAAAGTGCCTGGAGGGAACATTGGGGCTTCTTCTCAGTGTCTCTGACATAGGGTTTCACTGTCCCGGGAAAGTCTCTGCTAACACCCTGCAGAGCGCTGTGCCCAATCTACAGAAACGTCTTGCGGTATCTCCTACAGGGAAAGTGCCAGGAGGGAACTGTCCATCTTGTTCTCAGTGTCTCTGAGAATTGCTCTGATTATCCCTGTGACCTCTTTGCTAAGACTCTCCAGAGAGCCGTCCTCAAAACAAACACACATCTTGACATATCTCCCACATTGATCGCAGTGTCTCCAGGAACGGCATTCAAGGAGCCAGGAACTTTTCTCCCTACACTGTCCATTGAGTTGTCCTCAAAACCAATATACATCCTGCTATATCTCCCACATGGAAAGTGCCAGGAGGGAGAAGTGGCGATTATGTTTAGACTTTCTCGGAACTGCTTCAAATCAACTAGATATCTTTGTGCTGTAAATCTCCCAACAGCCAAACGCAAAAGCAGCAAACATCTCGCTGTATGTCCCACATCCAAAGTGCCAAGAGAGAGCTTGCTCTCCCTGTCTTTGAGTACTGTTTTCGCTGTGCCGGTTACCTCTTTGCTAACATTCTCTTCAGCGCTGCAGGGAAACCAGGAACCACGTGGAGAAGGCACCCACACTGAAAGTGCCTGGAGGGAACATTGGGGCTTCTTCTCAGTGTCTCTGACATAGGGTTTCACTGTCCCGGGAAAGTCTCTGCTAACACCCTGCAGAGCGCTGTGCCCAATCTACAGAAACGTCTTGCGGTATCTCCTACAGGGAAAGTGCCAGGAGGGAACTGTCCATCTTGTTCTCAGTGTCTCTGAGAATTGCTCTGATTATCCCTGTGACCTCTTTGCTAAGACTCTCCAGAGAGCCGTCCTCAAAACCAACACACATCTTGACATATCTCCCTCATTGATCGCAGTGTCTCCAGGAACGGCATTCAAGGAGCCAGGAACTTTTCTCCCTACACTGTCCATTGAGTTGTCCTCAAAACCAATATACATCCTGCTATATCTCCCACATGGAAAGTGCCAGGAGGGAGAAGTGGCGATTATGTTTAGACTTTCTCGGAACTGCTTCAAATCAACTAGATATCTTTGTGCTGTAAATCTCCCAACAGCCAAACGCAAAAGCAGCAAACATCTCGCTGTATGTCCCACATCCAAAGTGCCAAGAGAGAGCTTGCTCTCCCTCTCTTTGAGTACTGTTTTCGCTGTGCCGGTTACCTCTTTGCTAACATTCTCTTCAGCGCTGCAGGGAAACCAGGAACCACGTGGAGAAGGCACCCACACTGAAAGTGCCTGGAGGGAACATTGGGGCTTCTTCTCAGTGTCTCTGACATAGGGTTTCACTGTCCCGGGAAAGTCTCTGCTAACACCCTGCAGAGCGCTGTGCCCAATCTACAGAAACGTCTTGCGGTATCTCCTACAGGGAAAGTGCCAGGAGGGAATTGTCGAGCTTGTTCTCAGTGTCTCTGAGAATTGCTCTGATTATCCCTGTGACCTCTTTGCTAAGACTCTCCAGAGAGCCGTCCTCAAAACCAACACACATCTTGACATATCTCCCACATTGATCGCAGTGTCTCCAGGAACGGCATTCAAGGAGCCAGGAACTTTTCTCCCTACACTGTCCATTGAGTTGTCCTCAAAACCAATATACATCCTGCTATATCTCCCACATGGAAAGTGCCAGGAGGGAGAAGTGGCGATTATGTTTAGACTTTCTCGGAACTGCTTCAAATCAACTAGATATCTTTGTGCTGTAAATCTCCCAACAGCCAAACGCAAAAGCAGCAAACATCTCGCTGTATGTCCCACATCCAAAGTGCCAAGAGAGAGCTTGCTCTCCCTGTCTTTGAGTACTGTTTTCGCTGTCCCGGTTACCTCTTTGCTAACATTCTCTTCAGCGCTGCAGGGAAACCAGGAACCACGTGGAGAAGGCACCCACACTGAAAGTGCCTGGAGGGAACATTGGGGCTTCTTCTCAGTGTCTCTGACATAGGGTTTCACTGTCCCGGGAAAGTCTCTGCTAACACCCTGCAGAGCGCTGTGCCCAATCTACAGAAACGTCTTGCGGTATCTCCTACAGGGAAAGTGCCAGGAGGGAACTGTCCATCTTGTTCTCAGTGTCTCTGAGAATTGCTCTGATTATCCCTGTGACCTCTTTGCTAAGACTCTCCAGAGAGCCGTCCTCAAAACCAACACACATCTTGACATATCTCCCTCATTGATCGCAGTGTCTCCAGGAACGGCATTCAAGGAGCCAGGAACTTTTCTCCCTACACTGTCCATTGAGTTGTCCTCAAAACCAATATACATCCTGCTATATCTCCCACATGGAAAGTGCCAGGAGGGAGAAGTGGAGATTATGTTTAGACTTCCTCGGAACTGCTTCAAATCAACTAGATACCTTTGTGCTGTAAATCTCCCAACAGCCAAACGCAAAAGCAGCAAACATCTCGCTGTATGTCCCACATCCAAAGTGCCAAGAGAGAGCTTGCTCTCCCTGTCTTTGAGTACTGTTTTCGCTGTGCCGGTTACCTCTTTGCTAACATTCTCTTCAGCGCTGCAGGGAAACCAGGAACCACGTGGAGAAGGCACCCACACTGAAAGTGCCTGGAGGGAACATTGGGGCTTCTTCTCAGTGTCTCTGACATAGGGTTTCACTGTCCCGGGAAAGTCTCTGCTAACACCCTGCAGAGCGCTGTGCCCAATCTACAGAAACGTCTTGCGGTATCTCCTACAGGGAAAGTGCCAGGAGGGAACTGTCGAGCTTGTTCTCAGTGTCTCTGAGAATTGCTCTGATTATCCCTGTGACCTCTTTGCTAAGACTCTCCAGAGAGCCGTCATCAAAACCAACACACATCTTGACATATCTCCCTCATTGATCGCAGTGTCTCCAGGAACGGCATTCAAGGAGCCAGGAACTTTTCTCCCTACACTGTCCATTGAGTTGTCCTCAAAACCAATATACATCCTGCTATATCTCCCACATGGAAAGTGCCAGGAGGGAGAAGTGGAGATTATGTTTAGACTTTCTCGGAACTGCTTCAAATCAACTAGATATCTTTGTGCTGTAAATCTCCCAACAGCCAAACGCAAAAGCAGCAAACATCTCGCTGTATGTCCCACATCCAAAGTGCCAAGAGAGAGCTTGCTCTCCCTCTCTTTGAGTACTGTTTTCGCTGTGCCGGTTACCTCTTTGCTAACATTCTCTTCAGCGCTGCAGGGAAACCAGGAACCACGTGGAGAAGGCACCCACACTGAAAGTGCCTGGAGGGAACATTGGGGCTTCTTCTCAGTGTCTCTGACATAGGGTTTCACTGTCCCGGGAAAGTCTCTGCTAACACCCTGCAGAGCGCTGTGCCCAATCTACAGAAACGTCTTGCGGTATCTCCTACAGGGAAAGTGCCAGGAGGGAATTGTCGAGCTTGTTCTCAGTGTCTCTGAGAATTGCTCTGATTATCCCTGTGACCTCTTTGCTAAGACTCTCCAGAGAGCCGTCCTCAAAACCAACACACATCTTGACATATCTCCCACATTGATCGCAGTGTCTCCAGGAACGGCATTCAAGGAGCCAGGAACTTTTCTCCCTACACTGTCCATTGAGTTGTCCTCAAAACCAATATACATCCTGCTATATCTCCCACATGGAAAGTGCCAGGAGGGAGAAGTGGCGATTATGTTTAGACTTTCTCGGAACTGCTTCAAATCAACTAGATATCTTTGTGCTGTAAATCTCCCAACAGCCAAACGCAAAAGCAGCAAACATCTCGCTGTATGTCCCACATCCAAAGTGCCAAGAGAGAGCTTGCTCTCCCTGTCTTTGAGTACTGTTTTCGCTGTGCCGGTTACCTCTTTGCTAACATTCTCTTCAGCGCTGCAGGGAAACCAGGAACCACGTGGAGAAGGCACCCACACTGAAAGTGCCTGGAGGGAACATTGGGGCTTCTTCTCAGTGTCTCTGACATAGGGTTTCACTGTCCCGGGAAAGTCTCTGCTAACACCCTGCAGAGCGCTGTGCCCAATCTACAGAAACGTCTTGCGGTATCTCCTACAGGGAAAGTGCCAGGAGGGAATTGTCGAGCTTGTTCTCAGTGTCTCTGAGAATTGCTCTGATTATCCCTGTGACCTCTTTGCTAAGACTCTCCAGAGAGCCGTCCTCAAAACCAACACACATCTTGACATATCTCCCACATTGATCGCAGTGTCTCCAGGAACGGCATTCAAGGAGCCAGGAACTTTTCTCCCTACACTGTCCATTGAGTTGTCCTCAAAACCAATATACATCCTGCTATATCTCCCACATGGAAAGTGCCAGGAGGGAGAAGTGGCGATTATGTTTAGACTTTCTCGGAACTGCTTCAAATCAACTAGATATCTTTGTGCTGTAAATCTCCCAACAGCCAAACGCAAAAGCAGCAAACATCTCGCTGTATGTCCCACATCCAAAGTGCCAAGAGAGAGCTTGCTCTCCCTGTCTTTGAGTACTGTTTTCGCTGTGCCGGTTACCTCTTTGCTAACATTCTCTTCAGCGCTGCAGGGAAACCAGGAACCACGTGGAGAAGGCACCCACACTGAAAGTGCCTGGAGGGAACATTGGGGCTTCTTCTCAGTGTCTCTGACATAGGGTTTCACTGTCCCGGGAAAGTCTCTGCTAACACCCTGCAGAGCGCTGTGCCCAATCTACAGAAACGTCTTGCGGTATCTCCTACAGGGAAAGTGCCAGGAGGGAACTGTCCATCTTGTTCTCAGTGTCTCTGAGAATTGCTCTGATTATCCCTGTGACCTCTTTGCTAAGACTCTCCAGAGAGCCGTCCTCAAAACCAACACACATCTTGACATATCTCCCTCATTGATCGCAGTGTCTCCAGGAACGGCATTCAAGGAGCCAGGAACTTTTCTCCCTACACTGTCCATTGAGTTGTCCTCAAAACCAATATACATCCTGCTATATCTCCCACATGGAAAGTGCCAGGAGGGAGAAGTGGAGATTATGTTTAGACTTCCTCGGAACTGCTTCAAATCAACTAGATACCTTTGTGCTGTAAATCTCCCAACAGCCAAACGCAAAAGCAGCAAACATCTCGCTGTATGTCCCACATCCAAAGTGCCAAGAGAGAGCTTGCTCTCCCTGTCTTTGAGTACTGTTTTCGCTGTGCCGGTTACCTCTTTGCTAACATTCTCTTCAGCGCTGCAGGGAAACCAGGAACCACGTGGAGAAGGCACCCACACTGAAAGTGCCTGGAGGGAACATTGGGGCTTCTTCTCAGTGTCTCTGACATAGGGTTTCACTGTCCCGGGAAAGTCTCTGCTAACACCCTGCAGAGCGCTGTGCCCAATCTACAGAAACGTCTTGCGGTATCTCCTACAGGGAAAGTGCCAGGAGGGAATTGTCGAGCTTGTTCTCAGTGTCTCTGAGAATTGCTCTGATTATCCCTGTGACCTCTTTGCTAAGACTCTCCAGAGAGCCGTCCTCAAAACCAACACACATCTTGACATATCTCCCTCATTGATCGCAGTGTCTCCAGGAACGGCATTCAAGGAGCCAGGAACTTTTCTCCCTACACTGTCCATTGAGTTGTCCTCAAAACCAATATACATCCTGCTATATCTCCCACATGGAAAGTGCCAGGAGGGAGAAGTGGCGATTATGTTTAGACTTTCTCGGAACTGCTTCAAATCAACTAGATATCTTTGTGCTGTAAATCTCCCAACAGCCAAACGCAAAAGCAGCAAACATCTCGCTGTATGTCCCACATCCAAAGTGCCAAGAGAGAGCTTGCTCTCCCTGTCTTTGAGTACTGTTTTCGCTGTGCCGGTTACCTCTTTGCTAACATTCTCTTCAGCGCTGCAGGGAAACCAGGAACCACGTGGAGAAGGCACCCACACTGAAAGTGCCTGGAGGGAACATTGGGGCTTCTTCTCAGTGTCTCTGACATAGGGTTTCACTGTCCCGGGAAAGTCTCTGCTAACACCCTGCAGAGCGCTGTGCCCAATCTACAGAAACGTCTTGCGGTATCTCCTACAGGGAAAGTGCCAGGAGGGAATTGTCGAGCTTGTTCTCAGTGTCTCTGAGAATTGCTCTGATTATCCCTGTGACCTCTTTGCTAAGACTCTCCAGAGAGCCGTCCTCAAAACCAACACACATCTTGACATATCTCCCACATTGATCGCAGTGTCTCCAGGAACGGCATTCAAGGAGCCAGGAACTTTTCTCCCTACACTGTCCATTGAGTTGTCCTCAAAACCAATATACATCCTGCTATATCTCCCACATGGAAAGTGCCAGGAGGGAGAAGTGGCGATTATGTTTAGACTTTCTCGGAACTGCTTCAAATCAACTAGATATCTTTGTGCTGTAAATCTCCCAACAGCCAAACGCAAAAGCAGCAAACATCTCGCTGTATGTCCCACATCCAAAGTGCCAAGAGAGAGCTTGCTCTCCCTCTCTTTGAGTACTGTTTTCGCTGTGCCGGTTACCTCTTTGCTAACATTCTCTTCAGCGCTGCAGGGAAACCAGGAACCACGTGGAGAAGGCACCCACACTGAAAGTGCCTGGAGGGAACATTGGGGCTTCTTCTCAGTGTCTCTGACATAGGGTTTCACTGTCCCGGGAAAGTCTCTGCTAACACCCTGCAGAGCGCTGTGCCCAATCTACAGAAACGTCTTGCGGTATCTCCTACAGGGAAAGTGCCAGGAGGGAATTGTCGAGCTTGTTCTCAGTGTCTCTGAGAATTGCTCTGATTATCCCTGTGACCTCTTTGCTAAGACTCTCCAGAGAGCCGTCCTCAAAACCAACACACATCTTGACATATCTCCCACATTGATCGCAGTGTCTCCAGGAACGGCATTCAAGGAGCCAGGAACTTTTCTCCCTACACTGTCCATTGAGTTGTCCTCAAAACCAATATACATCCTGCTATATCTCCCACATGGAAAGTGCCAGGAGGGAGAAGTGGCGATTATGTTTAGACTTTCTCGGAACTGCTTCAAATCAACTAGATATCTTTGTGCTGTAAATCTCCCAACAGCCAAACGCAAAAGCAGCAAACATCTCGCTGTATGTCCCACATCCAAAGTGCCAAGAGAGAGCTTGCTCTCCCTGTCTTTGAGTACTGTTTTCGCTGTGCCGGTTACCTCTTTGCTAACATTCTCTTCAGCGCTGCAGGGAAACCAGGAACCACGTGGAGAAGGCACCCACACTGAAAGTGCCTGGAGGGAACATTGGGGCTTCTTCTCAGTGTCTCTGACATAGGGTTTCACTGTCCCGGGAAAGTCTCTGCTAACACCCTGCAGAGCGCTGTGCCCAATCTACAGAAACGTCTTGCGGTATCTCCTACAGGGAAAGTGCCAGGAGGGAATTGTCGAGCTTGTTCTCAGTGTCTCTGAGAATTGCTCTGATTATCCCTGTGACCTCTTTGCTAAGACTCTCCAGAGAGCCGTCCTCAAAACCAACACACATCTTGACATATCTCCCTCATTGATCGCAGTGTCTCCAGGAACGGCATTCAAGGAGCCAGGAACTTTTCTCCCTACACTGTCCATTGAGTTGTCCTCAAAACCAATATACATCCTGCTATATCTCCCACATGGAAAGTGCCAGGAGGGAGAAGTGGAGATTATGTTTAGACTTCCTCGGAACTGCTTCAAATCAACTAGATATCTTTGTGCTGTAAATCTCCCAACAGCCAAACGCAAAAGCAGCAAACATCTCGCTGTATGTCCCACATCCAAAGTGCCAAGAGAGAGCTTGCTCTCCCTGTCTTTGAGTACTGTTTTCGCTGTGCCGGTTACCTCTTTGCTAACATTCTCTTCAGCGCTGCAGGGAAACCAGGAACCACGTGGAGAAGGCACCCACACTGAAAGTGCCTGGAGGGAACATTGGGGCTTCTTCTCAGTGTCTCTGACATAGGGTTTCACTGTCCCGGGAAAGTCTCTGCTAACACCCTGCAGAGCGCTGTGCCCAATCTACAGAAACGTCTTGCGGTATCTCCTACAGGGAAAGTGCCAGGAGGGAACTGTCCATCTTGTTCTCAGTGTCTCTGAGAATTGCTCTGATTATCCCTGTGACCTCTTTGCTAAGACTCTCCAGAGAGCCGTCCTCAAAACCAACACACATCTTGACATATCTCCCTCATTGATCGCAGTGTCTCCAGGAACGGCATTCAAGGAGCCAGGAACTTTTCTCCCTACACTGTCCATTGAGTTGTCCTCAAAACCAATATACATCCTGCTATATCTCCCACATGGAAAGTGCCAGGAGGGAGAAGTGGAGATTATGTTTAGACTTTCTCGGAACTGCTTCAAATCAACTAGATATCTTTGTGCTGTAAATCTCCCAACAGCCAAACGCAAAAGCAGCAAACATCTCGCTGTATGTCCCACATCCAAAGTGCCAAGAGAGAGCTTGCTCTCCCTGTCTTTGAGTACTGTTTTCGCTGTGCCGGTTACCTCTTTGCTAACATTCTCTTCAGCGCTGCAGGGAAACCAGGAACCACGTGGAGAAGGCACCCACACTGAAAGTGCCTGGAGGGAACATTGGGGCTTCTTCTCAGTGTCTCTGACATAGGGTTTCACTGTCCCGGGAAAGTCTCTGCTAACACCCTGCAGAGCGCTGTGCCCAATCTACAGAAACGTCTTGCGGTATCTCCTACAGGGAAAGTGCCAGGAGGGAATTGTCGAGCTTGTTCTCAGTGTCTCTGAGAATTGCTCTGATTATCCCTGTGACCTCTTTGCTAAGACTCTCCAGAGAGCCGTCCTCAAAACCAACACACATCTTGACATATCTCCCTCATTGATCGCAGTGTCTCCAGGAACGGCATTCAAGGAGCCAGGAACTTTTCTCCCTACACTGTCCATTGAGTTGTCCTCAAAACCAATATACATCCTGCTATATCTCCCACATGGAAAGTGCCAGGAGGGAGAAGTGGAGATTATGTTTAGACTTCCTCGGAACTGCTTCAAATCAACTAGATACCTTTGTGCTGTAAATCTCCCAACAGCCAAACGCAAAAGCAGCAAACATCTCGCTGTATGTCCCACATCCAAAGTGCCAAGAGAGAGCTTGCTCTCCCTGTCTTTGAGTACTGTTTTCGCTGTGCCAGTTACCTCTTTGCTAACATTCTCTTCAGCGCTGCAGGGAAACCAGGAACCACGTGGAGAAGGCACCCACACTGAAAGTGCCTGGAGGGAACATTGGGGCTTCTTCTCAGTGTCTCTGACATAGGGTTTCACTGTCCCGGGAAAGTCTCTGCTAACACCCTGCAGAGCGCTGTGCCCAATCTACAGAAACGTCTTGCGGTATCTCCTACAGGGAAAGTGCCAGGAGGGAATTGTCGAGCTTGTTCTCAGTGTCTCTGAGAATTGCTCTGATTATCCCTGTGACCTCTTTGCTAAGACTCTCCAGAGAGCCGTCCTCAAAACCAACACACATCTTGACATATCTCCCTCATTGATCGCAGTGTCTCCAGGAACGGCATTCAAGGAGCCAGGAACTTTTCTCCCTACACTGTCCATTGAGTTGTCCTCAAAACCAATATACATCCTGCTATATCTCCCACATGGAAAGTGCCAGGAGGGAGAAGTGGAGATTATGTTTAGACTTTCTCGGAACTGCTTCAAATCAACTAGATATCTTTGTGCTGTAAATCTCCCAACAGCCAAACGCAAAAGCAGCAAACATCTCGCTGTATGTCCCACATCCAAAGTGCCAAGAGAGAGCTTGCTCTCCCTGTCTTTGAGTACTGTTTTCGCTGTGCCGGTTACCTCTTTGCTAACATTCTCTTCAGCGCTGCAGGGAAACCAGGAACCACGTGGAGAAGGCACCCACACTGAAAGTGCCTGGAGGGAACATTGGGGCTTCTTCTCAGTGTCTCTGACATAGGGTTTCACTGTCCCGGGAAAGTCTCTGCTAACACCCTGCAGAGCGCTGTGCCCAATCTACAGAAACGTCTTGCGGTATCTCCTACAGGGAAAGTGCCAGGAGGGAACTGTCCATCTTGTTCTCAGTGTCTCTGAGAATTGCTCTGATTATCCCTGTGACCTCTTTGCTAAGACTCTCCAGAGAGCCGTCCTCAAAACAAACACACATCTTGACATATCTCCCACATTGATCGCAGTGTCTCCAGGAACGGCATTCAAGGAGCCAGGAACTTTTCTCCCTACACTGTCCATTGAGTTGTCCTCAAAACCAATATACATCCTGCTATATCTCCCACATGGAAAGTGCCAGGAGGGAGAAGTGGCGATTATGTTTAGACTTTCTCGGAACTGCTTCAAATCAACTAGATATCTTTGTGCTGTAAATCTCCCAACAGCCAAACGCAAAAGCAGCAAACATCTCGCTGTATGTCCCACATCCAAAGTGCCAAGAGAGAGCTTGCTCTCCCTGTCTTTGAGTACTGTTTTCGCTGTGCCGGTTACCTCTTTGCTAACATTCTCTTCAGCGCTGCAGGGAAACCAGGAACCACGTGGAGAAGGCACCCACACTGAAAGTGCCTGGAGGGAACATTGGGGCTTCTTCTCAGTGTCTCTGACATAGGGTTTCACTGTCCCGGGAAAGTCTCTGCTAACACCCTGCAGAGCGCTGTGCCCAATCTACAGAAACGTCTTGCGGTATCTCCTACAGGGAAAGTGCCAGGAGGGAATTGTCGAGCTTGTTCTCAGTGTCTCTGAGAATTGCTCTGATTATCCCTGTGACCTCTTTGCTAAGACTCTCCAGAGAGCCGTCCTCAAAACCAACACACATCTTGACATATCTCCCTCATTGATCGCAGTGTCTCCAGGAACGGCATTCAAGGAGCCAGGAACTTTTCTCCCTACACTGTCCATTGAGTTGTCCTCAAAACCAATATACATCCTGCTATATCTCCCACATGGAAAGTGCCAGGAGGGAGAAGTGGCGATTATGTTTAGACTTTCTCGGAACTGCTTCAAATCAACTAGATATCTTTGTGCTGTAAATCTCCCAACAGCCAAACGCAAAAGCAGCAAACATCTCGCTGTATGTCCCACATCCAAAGTGCCAAGAGAGAGCTTGCTCTCCCTCTCTTTGAGTACTGTTTTCGCTGTGCCGGTTACCTCTTTGCTAACATTCTCTTCAGCGCTGCAGGGAAACCAGGAACCACGTGGAGAAGGCACCCACACTGAAAGTGCCTGGAGGGAACATTGGGGCTTCTTCTCAGTGTCTCTGACATAGGGTTTCACTGTCCCGGGAAAGTCTCTGCTAACACCCTGCAGAGCGCTGTGCCCAATCTACAGAAACGTCTTGCGGTATCTCCTACAGGGAAAGTGCCAGGAGGGAACTGTCCATCTTGTTCTCAGTGTCTCTGAGAATTGCTCTGATTATCCCTGTGACCTCTTTGCTAAGACTCTCCAGAGAGCCGTCCTCAAAACCAACACACATCTTGACATATCTCCCTCATTGATCGCAGTGTCTCCAGGAACGGCATTCAAGGAGCCAGGAACTTTTCTCCCTACACTGTCCATTGAGTTGTCCTCAAAACCAATATACATCCTGCTATATCTCCCACATGGAAAGTGCCAGGAGGGAGAAGTGGAGATTATGTTTAGACTTCCTCGGAACTGCTTCAAATCAACTAGATACCTTTGTGCTGTAAATCTCCCAACAGCCAAACGCAAAAGCAGCAAACATCTCGCTGTATGTCCCACATCCAAAGTGCCAAGAGAGAGCTTGCTCTCCCTGTCTTTGAGTACTGTTTTCGCTGTGCCGGTTACCTCTTTGCTAACATTCTCTTCAGCGCTGCAGGGAAACCAGGAACCACGTGGAGAAGGCACCCACACTGAAAGTGCCTGGAGGGAACATTGGGGCTTCTTCTCAGTGTCTCTGACATAGGGTTTCACTGTCCCGGGAAAGTCTCTGCTAACACCCTGCAGAGCGCTGTGCCCAATCTACAGAAACGTCTTGCGGTATCTCCTACAGGGAAAGTGCCAGGAGGGAATTGTCGAGCTTGTTCTCAGTGTCTCTGAGAATTGCTCTGATTATCCCTGTGACCTCTTTGCTAAGACTCTCCAGAGAGCCGTCCTCAAAACCAACACACATCTTGACATATCTCCCTCATTGATCGCAGTGTCTCCAGGAACGGCATTCAAGGAGCCAGGAACTTTTCTCCCTACACTGTCCATTGAGTTGTCCTCAAAACCAATATACATCCTGCTATATCTCCCACATGGAAAGTGCCAGGAGGGAGAAGTGGCGATTATGTTTAGACTTTCTCGGAACTGCTTCAAATCAACTAGATACCTTTGTGCTGTAAATCTCCCAACAGCCAAACGCAAAAGCAGCAAACATCTCGCTGTATGTCCCACATCCAAAGTGCCAAGAGAGAGCTTGCTCTCCCTGTCTTTGAGTACTGTTTTCGCTGTGCCGGTTACCTCTTTGCTAACATTCTCTTCAGCGCTGCAGGGAAACCAGGAACCACGTGGAGAAGGCACCCACACTGAAAGTGCCTGGAGGGAACATTGGGGCTTCTTCTCAGTGTCTCTGACATAGGGTTTCACTGTCCCGGGAAAGTCTCTGCTAACACCCTGCAGAGCGCTGTGCCCAATCTACAGAAACGTCTTGCGGTATCTCCTACAGGGAAAGTGCCAGGAGGGAATTGTCGAGCTTGTTCTCAGTGTCTCTGAGAATTGCTCTGATTATCCCTGTGACCTCTTTGCTAAGACTCTCCAGAGAGCCGTCCTCAAAACCAACACACATCTTGACATATCTCCCACATTGATCGCAGTGTCTCCAGGAACGGCATTCAAGGAGCCAGGAACTTTTCTCCCTACACTGTCCATTGAGTTGTCCTCAAAACCAATATACATCCTGCTATATCTCCCACATGGAAAGTGCCAGGAGGGAGAAGTGGCGATTATGTTTAGACTTTCTCGGAACTGCTTCAAATCAACTAGATATCTTTGTGCTGTAAATCTCCCAACAGCCAAACGCAAAAGCAGCAAACATCTCGCTGTATGTCCCACATCCAAAGTGCCAAGAGAGAGCTTGCTCTCCCTCTCTTTGAGTACTGTTTTCGCTGTGCCGGTTACCTCTTTGCTAACATTCTCTTCAGCGCTGCAGGGAAACCAGGAACCACGTGGAGAAGGCACCCACACTGAAAGTGCCTGGAGGGAACATTGGGGCTTCTTCTCAGTGTCTCTGACATAGGGTTTCACTGTCCCGGGAAAGTCTCTGCTAACACCCTGCAGAGCGCTGTGCCCAATCTACAGAAACGTCTTGCGGTATCTCCTACAGGGAAAGTGCCAGGAGGGAATTGTCGAGCTTGTTCTCAGTGTCTCTGAGAATTGCTCTGATTATCCCTGTGACCTCTTTGCTAAGACTCTCCAGAGAGCCGTCCTCAAAACCAACACACATCTTGACATATCTCCCACATTGATCGCAGTGTCTCCAGGAACGGCATTCAAGGAGCCAGGAACTTTTCTCCCTACACTGTCCATTGAGTTGTCCTCAAAACCAATATACATCCTGCTATATCTCCCACATGGAAAGTGCCAGGAGGGAGAAGTGGCGATTATGTTTAGACTTTCTCGGAACTGCTTCAAATCAACTAGATATCTTTGTGCTGTAAATCTCCCAACAGCCAAACGCAAAAGCAGCAAACATCTCGCTGTATGTCCCACATCCAAAGTGCCAAGAGAGAGCTTGCTCTCCCTGTCTTTGAGTACTGTTTTCGCTGTGCCGGTTACCTCTTTGCTAACATTCTCTTCAGCGCTGCAGGGAAACCAGGAACCACGTGGAGAAGGCACCCACACTGAAAGTGCCTGGAGGGAACATTGGGGCTTCTTCTCAGTGTCTCTGACATAGGGTTTCACTGTCCCGGGAAAGTCTCTGCTAACACCCTGCAGAGCGCTGTGCCCAATCTACAGAAACGTCTTGCGGTATCTCCTACAGGGAAAGTGCCAGGAGGGAATTGTCGAGCTTGTTCTCAGTGTCTCTGAGAATTGCTCTGATTATCCCTGTGACCTCTTTGCTAAGACTCTCCAGAGAGCCGTCCTCAAAACCAACACACATCTTGACATATCTCCCTCATTGATCGCAGTGTCTCCAGGAACGGCATTCAAGGAGCCAGGAACTTTTCTCCCTACACTGTCCATTGAGTTGTCCTCAAAACCAATATACATCCTGCTATATCTCCCACATGGAAAGTGCCAGGAGGGAGAAGTGGAGATTATGTTTAGACTTCCTCGGAACTGCTTCAAATCAACTAGATACCTTTGTGCTGTAAATCTCCCAACAGCCAAACGCAAAAGCAGCAAACATCTCGCTGTATGTCCCACATCCAAAGTGCCAAGAGAGAGCTTGCTCTCCCTGTCTTTGAGTACTGTTTTCGCTGTGCCGGTTACCTCTTTGCTAACATTCTCTTCAGCGCTGCAGGGAAACCAGGAACCACGTGGAGAAGGCACCCACACTGAAAGTGCCTGGAGGGAACATTGGGGCTTCTTCTCAGTGTCTCTGACATAGGGTTTCACTGTCCCGGGAAAGTCTCTGCTAACACCCTGCAGAGCGCTGTGCCCAATCTACAGAAACGTCTTGCGGTATCTCCTACAGGGAAAGTGCCAGGAGGGAACTGTCCATCTTGTTCTCAGTGTCTCTGAGAATTGCTCTGATTATCCCTGTGACCTCTTTGCTAAGACTCTCCAGAGAGCCGTCCTCAAAACCAACACACATCTTGACATATCTCCCTCATTGATCGCAGTGTCTCCAGGAACGGCATTCAAGGAGCCAGGAACTTTTCTCCCTACACTGTCCATTGAGTTGTCCTCAAAACCAATATACATCCTGCTATATCTCCCACATGGAAAGTGCCAGGAGGGAGAAGTGGAGATTATGTTTAGACTTTCTCGGAACTGCTTCAAATCAACTAGATATCTTTGTGCTGTAAATCTCCCAACAGCCAAACGCAAAAGCAGCAAACATCTCGCTGTATGTCCCACATCCAAAGTGCCAAGAGAGAGCTTGCTCTCCCTGTCTTTGAGTACTGTTTTCGCTGTGCCGGTTACCTCTTTGCTAACATTCTCTTCAGCGCTGCAGGGAAACCAGGAACCACGTGGAGAAGGCACCCACACTGAAAGTGCCTGGAGGGAACATTGGGGCTTCTTCTCAGTGTCTCTGACATAGGGTTTCACTGTCCCGGGAAAGTCTCTGCTAACACCCTGCAGAGCGCTGTGCCCAATCTACAGAAACGTCTTGCGGTATCTCCTACAGGGAAAGTGCCAGGAGGGAATTGTCGAGCTTGTTCTCAGTGTCTCTGAGAATTGCTCTGATTATCCCTGTGACCTCTTTGCTAAGACTCTCCAGAGAGCCGTCCTCAAAACCAACACACATCTTGACATATCTCCCTCATTGATCGCAGTGTCTCCAGGAACGGCATTCAAGGAGCCAGGAACTTTTCTCCCTACACTGTCCATTGAGTTGTCCTCAAAACCAATATACATCCTGCTATATCTCCCACATGGAAAGTGCCAGGAGGGAGAAGTGGAGATTATGTTTAGACTTCCTCGGAACTGCTTCAAATCAACTAGATACCTTTGTGCTGTAAATCTCCCAACAGCCAAACGCAAAAGCAGCAAACATCTCGCTGTATGTCCCACATCCAAAGTGCCAAGAGAGAGCTTGCTCTCCCTGTCTTTGAGTACTGTTTTCGCTGTGCCAGTTACCTCTTTGCTAACATTCTCTTCAGCGCTGCAGGGAAACCAGGAACCACGTGGAGAAGGCACCCACACTGAAAGTGCCTGGAGGGAACATTGGGGCTTCTTCTCAGTGTCTCTGACATAGGGTTTCACTGTCCCGGGAAAGTCTCTGCTAACACCCTGCAGAGCGCTGTGCCCAATCTACAGAAACGTCTTGCGGTATCTCCTACAGGGAAAGTGCCAGGAGGGAATTGTCGAGCTTGTTCTCAGTGTCTCTGAGAATTGCTCTGATTATCCCTGTGACCTCTTTGCTAAGACTCTCCAGAGAGCCGTCCTCAAAACCAACACACATCTTGACATATCTCCCTCATTGATCGCAGTGTCTCCAGGAACGGCATTCAAGGAGCCAGGAACTTTTCTCCCTACACTGTCCATTGAGTTGTCCTCAAAACCAATATACATCCTGCTATATCTCCCACATGGAAAGTGCCAGGAGGGAGAAGTGGAGATTATGTTTAGACTTTCTCGGAACTGCTTCAAATCAACTAGATATCTTTGTGCTGTAAATCTCCCAACAGCCAAACGCAAAAGCAGCAAACATCTCGCTGTATGTCCCACATCCAAAGTGCCAAGAGAGAGCTTGCTCTCCCTCTCTTTGAGTACTGTTTTCGCTGTGCCGGTTACCTCTTTGCTAACATTCTCTTCAGCGCTGCAGGGAAACCAGGAACCACGTGGAGAAGGCACCCACACTGAAAGTGCCTGGAGGGAACATTGGGGCTTCTTCTCAGTGTCTCTGACATAGGGTTTCACTGTCCCGGGAAAGTCTCTGCTAACACCCTGCAGAGCGCTGTGCCCAATCTACAGAAACGTCTTGCGGTATCTCCTACAGGGAAAGTGCCAGGAGGGAACTGTCCATCTTGTTCTCAGTGTCTCTGAGAATTGCTCTGATTATCCCTGTGACCTCTTTGCTAAGACTCTCCAGAGAGCCGTCCTCAAAACAAACACACATCTTGACATATCTCCCACATTGATCGCAGTGTCTCCAGGAACGGCATTCAAGGAGCCAGGAACTTTTCTCCCTACACTGTCCATTGAGTTGTCCTCAAAACCAATATACATCCTGCTATATCTCCCACATGGAAAGTGCCAGGAGGGAGAAGTGGCGATTATGTTTAGACTTTCTCGGAACTGCTTCAAATCAACTAGATATCTTTGTGCTGTAAATCTCCCAACAGCCAAACGCAAAAGCAGCAAACATCTCGCTGTATGTCCCACATCCAAAGTGCCAAGAGAGAGCTTGCTCTCCCTGTCTTTGAGTACTGTTTTCGCTGTGCCGGTTACCTCTTTGCTAACATTCTCTTCAGCGCTGCAGGGAAACCAGGAACCACGTGGAGAAGGCACCCACACTGAAAGTGCCTGGAGGGAACATTGGGGCTTCTTCTCAGTGTCTCTGACATAGGGTTTCACTGTCCCGGGAAAGTCTCTGCTAACACCCTGCAGAGCGCTGTGCCCAATCTACAGAAACGTCTTGCGGTATCTCCTACAGGGAAAGTGCCAGGAGGGAATTGTCGAGCTTGTTCTCAGTGTCTCTGAGAATTGCTCTGATTATCCCTGTGACCTCTTTGCTAAGACTCTCCAGAGAGCCGTCCTCAAAACCAACACACATCTTGACATATCTCCCTCATTGATCGCAGTGTCTCCAGGAACGGCATTCAAGGAGCCAGGAACTTTTCTCCCTACACTGTCCATTGAGTTGTCCTCAAAACCAATATACATCCTGCTATATCTCCCACATGGAAAGTGCCAGGAGGGAGAAGTGGCGATTATGTTTAGACTTTCTCGGAACTGCTTCAAATCAACTAGATATCTTTGTGTTGTAAATCTCCCAACAGCCAAACGCAAAAGCAGCAAACATCTCGCTGTATGTCCCACATCCAAAGTGCCAAGAGAGAGCTTGCTCTCCCTCTCTTTGAGTACTGTTTTCGCTGTGCCGGTTACCTCTTTGCTAACATTCTCTTCAGCGCTGCAGGGAAACCAGGAACCACGTGGAGAAGGCACCCACACTGAAAGTGCCTGGAGGGAACATTGGGGCTTCTTCTCAGTGTCTCTGACATAGGGTTTCACTGTCCCGGGAAAGTCTCTGCTAACACCCTGCAGAGCGCTGTGCCCAATCTACAGAAACGTCTTGCGGTATCTCCTACAGGGAAAGTGCCAGGAGGGAATTGTCGAGCTTGTTCTCAGTGTCTCTGAGAATTGCTCTGATTATCCCTGTGACCTCTTTGCTAAGACTCTCCAGAGAGCCGTCCTCAAAACCAACACACATCTTGACATATCTCCCACATTGATCGCAGTGTCTCCAGGAACGGCATTCAAGGAGCCAGGAACTTTTCTCCCTACACTGTCCATTGAGTTGTCCTCAAAACCAATATACATCCTGCTATATCTCCCACATGGAAAGTGCCAGGAGGGAGAAGTGGCGATTATGTTTAGACTTTCTCGGAACTGCTTCAAATCAACTAGATATCTTTGTGCTGTAAATCTCCCAACAGCCAAACGCAAAAGCAGCAAACATCTCGCTGTATGTCCCACATCCAAAGTGCCAAGAGAGAGCTTGCTCTCCCTGTCTTTGAGTACTGTTTTCGCTGTGCCGGTTACCTCTTTGCTAACATTCTCTTCAGCGCTGCAGGGAAACCAGGAACCACGTGGAGAAGGCACCCACACTGAAAGTGCCTGGAGGGAACATTGGGGCTTCTTCTCAGTGTCTCTGACATAGGGTTTCACTGTCCCGGGAAAGTCTCTGCTAACACCCTGCAGAGCGCTGTGCCCAATCTACAGAAACGTCTTGCGGTATCTCCTACAGGGAAAGTGCCAGGAGGGAACTGTCCATCTTGTTCTCAGTGTCTCTGAGAATTGCTCTGATTATCCCTGTGACCTCTTTGCTAAGACTCTCCAGAGAGCCGTCCTCAAAACCAACACACATCTTGACATATCTCCCTCATTGATCGCAGTGTCTCCAGGAACGGCATTCAAGGAGCCAGGAACTTTTCTCCCTACACTGTCCATTGAGTTGTCCTCAAAACCAATATACATCCTGCTATATCTCCCACATGGAAAGTGCCAGGAGGGAGAAGTGGAGATTATGTTTAGACTTCCTCGGAACTGCTTCAAATCAACTAGATACCTTTGTGCTGTAAATCTCCCAACAGCCAAACGCAAAAGCAGCAAACATCTCGCTGTATGTCCCACATCCAAAGTGCCAAGAGAGAGCTTGCTCTCCCTGTCTTTGAGTACTGTTTTCGCTGTGCCGGTTACCTCTTTGCTAACATTCTCTTCAGCGCTGCAGGGAAACCAGGAACCACGTGGAGAAGGCACCCACACTGAAAGTGCCTGGAGGGAACATTGGGGCTTCTTCTCAGTGTCTCTGACATAGGGTTTCACTGTCCCGGGAAAGTCTCTGCTAACACCCTGCAGAGCGCTGTGCCCAATCTACAGAAACGTCTTGCGGTATCTCCTACAGGGAAAGTGCCAGGAGGGAATTGTCGAGCTTGTTCTCAGTGTCTCTGAGAATTGCTCTGATTATCCCTGTGACCTCTTTGCTAAGACTCTCCAGAGAGCCGTCCTCAAAACCAACACACATCTTGACATATCTCCCTCATTGATCGCAGTGTCTCCAGGAACGGCATTCAAGGAGCCAGGAACTTTTCTCCCTACACTGTCCATTGAGTTGTCCTCAAAACCAATATACATCCTGCTATATCTCCCACATGGAAAGTGCCAGGAGGGAGAAGTGGCGATTATGTTTAGACTTTCTCGGAACTGCTTCAAATCAACTAGATATCTTTGTGCTGTAAATCTCCCAACAGCCAAACGCAAAAGCAGCAAACATCTCGCTGTATGTCCCACATCCAAAGTGCCAAGAGAGAGCTTGCTCTCCCTGTCTTTGAGTACTGTTTTCGCTGTGCCGGTTACCTCTTTGCTAACATTCTCTTCAGCGCTGCAGGGAAACCAGGAACCACGTGGAGAAGGCACCCACACTGAAAGTGCCTGGAGGGAACATTGGGGCTTCTTCTCAGTGTCTCTGACATAGGGTTTCACTGTCCCGGGAAAGTCTCTGCTAACACCCTGCAGAGCGCTGTGCCCAATCTACAGAAACGTCTTGCGGTATCTCCTACAGGGAAAGTGCCAGGAGGGAATTGTCGAGCTTGTTCTCAGTGTCTCTGAGAATTGCTCTGATTATCCCTGTGACCTCTTTGCTAAGACTCTCCAGAGAGCCGTCCTCAAAACCAACACACATCTTGACATATCTCCCACATTGATCGCAGTGTCTCCAGGAACGGCATTCAAGGAGCCAGGAACTTTTCTCCCTACACTGTCCATTGAGTTGTCCTCAAAACCAATATACATCCTGCTATATCTCCCACATGGAAAGTGCCAGGAGGGAGAAGTGGCGATTATGTTTAGACTTTCTCGGAACTGCTTCAAATCAACTAGATATCTTTGTGCTGTAAATCTCCCAACAGCCAAACGCAAAAGCAGCAAACATCTCGCTGTATGTCCCACATCCAAAGTGCCAAGAGAGAGCTTGCTCTCCCTCTCTTTGAGTACTGTTTTCGCTGTGCCGGTTACCTCTTTGCTAACATTCTCTTCAGCGCTGCAGGGAAACCAGGAACCACGTGGAGAAGGCACCCACACTGAAAGTGCCTGGAGGGAACATTGGGGCTTCTTCTCAGTGTCTCTGACATAGGGTTTCACTGTCCCGGGAAAGTCTCTGCTAACACCCTGCAGAGCGCTGTGCCCAATCTACAGAAACGTCTTGCGGTATCTCCTACAGGGAAAGTGCCAGGAGGGAATTGTCGAGCTTGTTCTCAGTGTCTCTGAGAATTGCTCTGATTATCCCTGTGACCTCTTTGCTAAGACTCTCCAGAGAGCCGTCCTCAAAACCAACACACATCTTGACATATCTCCCACATTGATCGCAGTGTCTCCAGGAACGGCATTCAAGGAGCCAGGAACTTTTCTCCCTACACTGTCCATTGAGTTGTCCTCAAAACCAATATACATCCTGCTATATCTCCCACATGGAAAGTGCCAGGAGGGAGAAGTGGCGATTATGTTTAGACTTTCTCGGAACTGCTTCAAATCAACTAGATATCTTTGTGCTGTAAATCTCCCAACAGCCAAACGCAAAAGCAGCAAACATCTCGCTGTATGTCCCACATCCAAAGTGCCAAGAGAGAGCTTGCTCTCCCTGTCTTTGAGTACTGTTTTCGCTGTGCCGGTTACCTCTTTGCTAACATTCTCTTCAGCGCTGCAGGGAAACCAGGAACCACGTGGAGAAGGCACCCACACTGAAAGTGCCTGGAGGGAACATTGGGGCTTCTTCTCAGTGTCTCTGACATAGGGTTTCACTGTCCCGGGAAAGTCTCTGCTAACACCCTGCAGAGCGCTGTGCCCAATCTACAGAAACGTCTTGCGGTATCTCCTACAGGGAAAGTGCCAGGAGGGAATTGTCGAGCTTGTTCTCAGTGTCTCTGAGAATTGCTCTGATTATCCCTGTGACCTCTTTGCTAAGACTCTCCAGAGAGCCGTCCTCAAAACCAACACACATCTTGACATATCTCCCTCATTGATCGCAGTGTCTCCAGGAACGGCATTCAAGGAGCCAGGAACTTTTCTCCCTACACTGTCCATTGAGTTGTCCTCAAAACCAATATACATCCTGCTATATCTCCCACATGGAAAGTGCCAGGAGGGAGAAGTGGAGATTATGTTTAGACTTCCTCGGAACTGCTTCAAATCAACTAGATACCTTTGTGCTGTAAATCTCCCAACAGCCAAACGCAAAAGCAGCAAACATCTCGCTGTATGTCCCACATCCAAAGTGCCAAGAGAGAGCTTGCTCTCCCTGTCTTTGAGTACTGTTTTCGCTGTGCCGGTTACCTCTTTGCTAACATTCTCTTCAGCGCTGCAGGGAAACCAGGAACCACGTGGAGAAGGCACCCACACTGAAAGTGCCTGGAGGGAACATTGGGGCTTCTTCTCAGTGTCTCTGACATAGGGTTTCACTGTCCCGGGAAAGTCTCTGCTAACACCCTGCAGAGCGCTGTGCCCAATCTACAGAAACGTCTTGCGGTATCTCCTACAGGGAAAGTGCCAGGAGGGAACTGTCCATCTTGTTCTCAGTGTCTCTGAGAATTGCTCTGATTATCCCTGTGACCTCTTTGCTAAGACTCTCCAGAGAGCCGTCCTCAAAACCAACACACATCTTGACATATCTCCCTCATTGATCGCAGTGTCTCCAGGAACGGCATTCAAGGAGCCAGGAACTTTTCTCCCTACACTGTCCATTGAGTTGTCCTCAAAACCAATATACATCCTGCTATATCTCCCACACGGAAAGTGCCAGGAGGGAGAAGTGGAGATTATGTTTAGACTTTCTCGGAACTGCTTCAAATCAACTAGATATCTTTGTGCTGTAAATCTCCCAACAGCCAAACGCAAAAGCAGCAAACATCTCGCTGTATGTCCCACATCCAAAGTGCCAAGAGAGAGCTTGCTCTCCCTGTCTTTGAGTACTGTTTTCGCTGTGCCGGTTACCTCTTTGCTAACATTCTCTTCAGCGCTGCAGGGAAACCAGGAACCACGTGGAGAAGGCACCCACACTGAAAGTGCCTGGAGGGAACATTGGGGCTTCTTCTCAGTGTCTCTGACATAGGGTTTCACTGTCCCGGGAAAGTCTCTGCTAACACCCTGCAGAGCGCTGTGCCCAATCTACAGAAACGTCTTGCGGTATCTCCTACAGGGAAAGTGCCAGGAGGGAATTGTCGAGCTTGTTCTCAGTGTCTCTGAGAATTGCTCTGATTATCCCTGTGACCTCTTTGCTAAGACTCTCCAGAGAGCCGTCCTCAAAACCAACACACATCTTGACATATCTCCCTCATTGATCGCAGTGTCTCCAGGAACGGCATTCAAGGAGCCAGGAACTTTTCTCCCTACACTGTCCATTGAGTTGTCCTCAAAACCAATATACATCCTGCTATATCTCCCACATGGAAAGTGCCAGGAGGGAGAAGTGGAGATTATGTTTAGACTTCCTCGGAACTGCTTCAAATCAACTAGATACCTTTGTGCTGTAAATCTCCCAACAGCCAAACGCAAAAGCAGCAAACATCTCGCTGTATGTCCCACATCCAAAGTGCCAAGAGAGAGCTTGCTCTCCCTGTCTTTGAGTACTGTTTTCGCTGTGCCAGTTACCTCTTTGCTAACATTCTCTTCAGCGCTGCAGGGAAACCAGGAACCACGTGGAGAAGGCACCCACACTGAAAGTGCCTGGAGGGAACATTGGGGCTTCTTCTCAGTGTCTCTGACATAGGGTTTCACTGTCCCGGGAAAGTCTCTGCTAACACCCTGCAGAGCGCTGTGCCCAATCTACAGAAACGTCTTGCGGTATCTCCTACAGGGAAAGTGCCAGGAGGGAATTGTCGAGCTTGTTCTCAGTGTCTCTGAGAATTGCTCTGATTATCCCTGTGACCTCTTTGCTAAGACTCTCCAGAGAGCCGTCCTCAAAACCAACACACATCTTGACATATCTCCCTCATTGATCGCAGTGTCTCCAGGAACGGCATTCAAGGAGCCAGGAACTTTTCTCCCTACACTGTCCATTGAGTTGTCCTCAAAACCAATATACATCCTGCTATATCTCCCACATGGAAAGTGCCAGGAGGGAGAAGTGGCGATTATGTTTAGACTTTCTCGGAACTGCTTCAAATCAACTAGATATCTTTGTGCTGTAAATCTCCCAACAGCCAAACGCAAAAGCAGCAAACATCTCGCTGTATGTCCCACATCCAAAGTGCCAAGAGAGAGCTTGCTCTCCCTGTCTTTGAGTACTGTTTTCGCTGTGCCGGTTACCTCTTTGCTAACATTCTCTTCAGCGCTGCAGGGAAACCAGGAACCACGTGGAGAAGGCACCCACACTGAAAGTGCCTGGAGGGAACATTGGGGCTTCTTCTCAGTGTCTCTGACATAGGGTTTCACTGTCCCGGGAAAGTCTCTGCTAACACCCTGCAGAGCGCTGTGCCCAATCTACAGAAACGTCTTGCGGTATCTCCTACAGGGAAAGTGCCAGGAGGGAACTGTCCATCTTGTTCTCAGTGTCTCTGAGAATTGCTCTGATTATCCCTGTGACCTCTTTGCTAAGACTCTCCAGAGAGCCGTCCTCAAAACCAACACACATCTTGACATATCTCCCTCATTGATCGCAGTGTCTCCAGGAACGGCATTCAAGGAGCCAGGAACTTTTCTCCCTACACTGTCCATTGAGTTGTCCTCAAAACCAATATACATCCTGCTATATCTCCCACATGGAAAGTGCCAGGAGGGAGAAGTGGCGATTATGTTTAGACTTTCTCGGAACTGCTTCAAATCAACTAGATATCTTTGTGCTGTAAATCTCCCAACAGCCAAACGCAAAAGCAGCAAACATCTCGCTGTATGTCCCACATCCAAAGTGCCAAGAGAGAGCTTGCTCTCCCTGTCTTTGAGTACTGTTTTCACTGTCCCGGTTACCTCTTTGCTAACATTCTCTTCAGCGCTGCAGGGAAACCAGGAACCACGTGGAGAAGGCACCCACACTGAAAGTGCCTGGAGGGAACATTGGGGCTTCTTCTCAGTGTCTCTGACATAGGGTTTCACTGTCCCGGGAAAGTCTCTGCTAACACCCTGCAGAGCGCTGTGCCCAATCTACAGAAACGTCTTGCGGTATCTCCTACAGGGAAAGTGCCAGGAGGGAACTGTCCATCTTGTTCTCAGTGTCTCTGAGAATTGCTCTGATTATCCCTGTGACCTCTTTGCTAAGACTCTCCAGAGAGCCGTCCTCAAAACAAACACACATCTTGACATATCTCCCACATTGATCGCAGTGTCTCCAGGAACGGCATTCAAGGAGCCAGGAACTTTTCTCCCTACACTGTCCATTGAGTTGTCCTCAAAACCAATATACATCCTGCTATATCTCCCACATGGAAAGTGCCAGGAGGGAGAAGTGGCGATTATGTTTAGACTTTCTCGGAACTGCTTCAAATCAACTAGATATCTTTGTGCTGTAAATCTCCCAACAGCCAAACGCAAAAGCAGCAAACATCTCGCTGTATGTCCCACATCCAAAGTGCCAAGAGAGAGCTTGCTCTCCCTGTCTTTGAGTACTGTTTTCACTGTCCCGGTTACCTCTTTGCTAACATTCTCTTCAGCGCTGCAGGGAAACCAGGAACCACGTGGAGAAGGCACCCACACTGAAAGTGCCTGGAGGGAACATTGGGGCTTCTTCTCAGTGTCTCTGACATAGGGTTTCACTGTCCCGGGAAAGTCTCTGCTAACACCCTGCAGAGCGCTGTGCCCAATCTACAGAAACGTCTTGCGGTATCTCCTACAGGGAAAGTGCCAGGAGGGAACTGTCCATCTTGTTCTCAGTGTCTCTGAGAATTGCTCTGATTATCCCTGTGACCTCTTTGCTAAGACTCTCCAGAGAGCCGTCCTCAAAACAAACACACATCTTGACATATCTCCCACATTGATCGCAGTGTCTCCAGGAACGGCATTCAAGGAGCCAGGAACTTTTCTCCCTACACTGTCCATTGAGTTGTCCTCAAAACCAATATACATCCTGCTATATCTCCCACATGGAAAGTGCCAGGAGGGAGAAGTGGCGATTATGTTTAGACTTTCTCGGAACTGCTTCAAATCAACTAGATATCTTTGTGCTGTAAATCTCCCAACAGCCAAACGCAAAAGCAGCAAACATCTCGCTGTATGTCCCACATCCAAAGTGCCAAGAGAGAGCTTGCTCTCCCTGTCTTTGAGTACTGTTTTCGCTGTGCCGGTTACCTCTTTGCTAACATTCTCTTCAGCGCTGCAGGGAAACCAGGAACCACGTGGAGAAGGCACCCACACTGAAAGTGCCTGGAGGGAACATTGGGGCTTCTTCTCAGTGTCTCTGACATAGGGTTTCACTGTCCCGGGAAAGTCTCTGCTAACACCCTGCAGAGCGCTGTGCCCAATCTACAGAAACGTCTTGCGGTATCTCCTACAGGGAAAGTGCCAGGAGGGAACTGTCCATCTTGTTCTCAGTGTCTCTGAGAATTGCTCTGATTATCCCTGTGACCTCTTTGCTAAGACTCTCCAGAGAGCCGTCCTCAAAACAAACACACATCTTGACATATCTCCCACATTGATCGCAGTGTCTCCAGGAACGGCATTCAAGGAGCCAGGAACTTTTCTCCCTACACTGTCCATTGAGTTGTCCTCAAAACCAATATACATCCTGCTATATCTCCCACATGGAAAGTGCCAGGAGGGAGAAGTGGCGATTATGTTTAGACTTTCTCGGAACTGCTTCAAATCAACTAGATATCTTTGTGCTGTAAATCTCCCAACAGCCAAACGCAAAAGCAGCAAACATCTCGCTGTATGTCCCACATCCAAAGTGCCAAGAGAGAGCTTGCTCTCCCTGTCTTTGAGTACTGTTTTCGCTGTGCCGGTTACCTCTTTGCTAACATTCTCTTCAGCGCTGCAGGGAAACCAGGAACCACGTGGAGAAGGCACCCACACTGAAAGTGCCTGGAGGGAACATTGGGGCTTCTTCTCAGTGTCTCTGACATAGGGTTTCACTGTCCCGGGAAAGTCTCTGCTAACACCCTGCAGAGCGCTGTGCCCAATCTACAGAAACGTCTTGCGGTATCTCCTACAGGGAAAGTGCCAGGAGGGAACTGTCCATCTTGTTCTCAGTGTCTCTGAGAATTGCTCTGATTATCCCTGTGACCTCTTTGCTAAGACTCTCCAGAGAGCCGTCCTCAAAACAAACACACATCTTGACATATCTCCCACATTGATCGCAGTGTCTCCAGGAACGGCATTCAAGGAGCCAGGAACTTTTCTCCCTACACTGTCCATTGAGTTGTCCTCAAAACCAATATACATCCTGCTATATCTCCCACATGGAAAGTGCCAGGAGGGAGAAGTGGCGATTATGTTTAGACTTTCTCGGAACTGCTTCAAATCAACTAGATATCTTTGTGCTGTAAATCTCCCAACAGCCAAACGCAAAAGCAGCAAACATCTCGCTGTATGTCCCACATCCAAAGTGCCAAGAGAGAGCTTGCTCTCCCTGTCTTTGAGTACTGTTTTCGCTGTGCCGGTTACCTCTTTGCTAACATTCTCTTCAGCGCTGCAGGGAAACCAGGAACCACGTGGAGAAGGCACCCACACTGAAAGTGCCTGGAGGGAACATTGGGGCTTCTTCTCAGTGTCTCTGACATAGGGTTTCACTGTCCCGGGAAAGTCTCTGCTAACACCCTGCAGAGCGCTGTGCCCAATCTACAGAAACGTCTTGCGGTATCTCCTACAGGGAAAGTGCCAGGAGGGAACTGTCCATCTTGTTCTCAGTGTCTCTGAGAATTGCTCTGATTATCCCTGTGACCTCTTTGCTAAGACTCTCCAGAGAGCCGTCCTCAAAACCAACACACATCTTGACATATCTCCCACATTGATCGCAGTGTCTCCAGGAACGGCATTCAAGGAGCCAGGAACTTTTCTCCCTACACTGTCCATTGAGTTGTCCTCAAAACCAATATACATCCTGCTATATCTCCCACATGGAAAGTGCCAGGAGGGAGAAGTGGCGATTATGTTTAGACTTTCTCGGAACTGCTTCAAATCAACTAGATATCTTTGTGCTGTAAATCTCCCAACAGCCAAACGCAAAAGCAGCAAACATCTCGCTGTATGTCCCACATCCAAAGTGCCAAGAGAGAGCTTGCTCTCCCTGTCTTTGAGTACTGTTTTCGCTGTGCCGGTTACCTCTTTGCTAACATTCTCTTCAGCGCTGCAGGGAAACCAGGAACCACGTGGAGAAGGCACCCACACTGAAAGTGCCTGGAGGGAACATTGGGGCTTCTTCTCAGTGTCTCTGACATAGGGTTTCACTGTCCCGGGAAAGTCTCTGCTAACACCCTGCAGAGCGCTGTGCCCAATCTACAGAAACGTCTTGCGGTATCTCCTACAGGGAAAGTGCCAGGAGGGAACTGTCCATCTTGTTCTCAGTGTCTCTGAGAATTGCTCTGATTATCCCTGTGACCTCTTTGCTAAGACTCTCCAGAGAGCCGTCCTCAAAACAAACACACATCTTGACATATCTCCCACATTGATCGCAGTGTCTCCAGGAACGGCATTCAAGGAGCCAGGAACTTTTCTCCCTACACTGTCCATTGAGTTGTCCTCAAAACCAATATACATCCTGCTATATCTCCCACATGGAAAGTGCCAGGAGGGAGAAGTGGCGATTATGTTTAGACTTTCTCGGAACTGCTTCAAATCAACTAGATATCTTTGTGCTGTAAATCTCCCAACAGCCAAACGCAAAAGCAGCAAACATCTCGCTGTATGTCCCACATCCAAAGTGCCAAGAGAGAGCTTGCTCTCCCTGTCTTTGAGTACTGTTTTCGCTGTGCCGGTTACCTCTTTGCTAACATTCTCTTCAGCGCTGCAGGGAAACCAGGAACCACGTGGAGAAGGCACCCACACTGAAAGTGCCTGGAGGGAACATTGGGGCTTCTTCTCAGTGTCTCTGACATAGGGTTTCACTGTCCCGGGAAAGTCTCTGCTAACACCCTGCAGAGCGCTGTGCCCAATCTACAGAAACGTCTTGCGGTATCTCCTACAGGGAAAGTGCCAGGAGGGAACTGTCCATCTTGTTCTCAGTGTCTCTGAGAATTGCTCTGATTATCCCTGTGACCTCTTTGCTAAGACTCTCCAGAGAGCCGTCCTCAAAACCAACACACATCTTGACATATCTCCCACATTGATCGCAGTGTCTCCAGGAACGGCATTCAAGGAGCCAGGAACTTTTCTCCCTACACTGTCCATTGAGTTGTCCTCAAAACCAATATACATCCTGCTATATCTCCCACATGGAAAGTGCCAGGAGGGAGAAGTGGCGATTATGTTTAGACTTTCTCGGAACTGCTTCAAATCAACTAGATATCTTTGTGCTGTAAATCTCCCAACAGCCAAACGCAAAAGCAGCAAACATCTCGCTGTATGTCCCACATCCAAAGTGCCAAGAGAGAGCTTGCTCTCCCTGTCTTTGAGTACTGTTTTCGCTGTGCCGGTTACCTCTTTGCTAACATTCTCTTCAGCGCTGCAGGTAAACCAGGAACCACGTGGAGAAGGCACCCACACTGAAAGTGCCTGGAGGGAACATTGGGGCTTCTTCTCAGTGTCTCTGACATAGGGTTTCACTGTCCCGGGAAAGTCTCTGCTAACACCCTGCAGAGCGCTGTGCCCAATCTACAGAAACGTCTTGCGGTATCTCCTACAGGGAAAGTGCCAGGAGGGAACTGTCCATCTTGTTCTCAGTGTCTCTGAGAATTGCTCTGATTATCCCTGTGACCTCTTTGCTAAGACTCTCCAGAGAGCCGTCCTCAAAACCAACACACATCTTGACATATCTCCCTCATTGATCGCAGTGTCTCCAGGAACGGCATTCAAGGAGCCAGGAACTTTTCTCCCTACACTGTCCATTGAGTTGTCCTCAAAACCAATATACATCCTGCTATATCTCCCACATGGAAAGTGCCAGGAGGGAGAAGTGGCGATTATGTTTAGACTTTCTCGGAACTGCTTCAAATCAACTAGATACCTTTGTGCTGTAAATCTCCCAACAGCCAAACGCAAAAGCAGCAAACATCTCGCTGTATGTCCCACATCCAAAGTGCCAAGAGAGAGCTTGCTCTCCCTGTCTTTGAGTACTGTTTTCGCTGTGCCGGTTACCTCTTTGCTAACATTCTCTTCAGCGCTGCAGGGAAACCAGGAACCACGTGGAGAAGGCACCCACACTGAAAGTGCCTGGAGGGAACATTGGGGCTTCTTCTCAGTGTCTCTGACATAGGGTTTCACTGTCCCGGGAAAGTCTCTGCTAACACCCTGCAGAGCGCTGTGCCCAATCTACAGAAACGTCTTGCGGTATCTCCTACAGGGAAAGTGCCAGGAGGGAACTGTCCATCTTGTTCTCAGTGTCTCTGAGAATTGCTCTGATTATCCCTGTGACCTCTTTGCTAAGACTCTCCAGAGAGCCGTCCTCAAAACCAACACACATCTTGACATATCTCCCTCATTGATCGCAGTGTCTCCAGGAACGGCATTCAAGGAGCCAGGAACTTTTCTCCCTACACTGTCCATTGAGTTGTCCTCAAAACCAATATACATCCTGCTATATCTCCCACATGGAAAGTGCCAGGAGGGAGAAGTGGCGATTATGTTTAGACTTTCTCGGAACTGCTTCAAATCAACTAGATATCTTTGTGCTGTAAATCTCCCAACAGCCAAACGCAAAAGCAGCAAACATCTCGCTGTATGTCCCACATCCAAAGTGCCAAGAGAGAGCTTGCTCTCCCTGTCTTTGAGTACTGTTTTCGCTGTGCCGGTTACCTCTTTGCTAACATTCTCTTCAGCGCTGCAGGGAAACCAGGAACCACGTGGAGAAGGCACCCACACTGAAAGTGCCTGGAGGGAACATTGGGGCTTCTTCTCAGTGTCTCTGACATAGGGTTTCACTGTCCCGGGAAAGTCTCTGCTAACACCCTGCAGAGCGCTGTGCCCAATCTACAGAAACGTCTTGCGGTATCTCCTACAGGGAAAGTGCCAGGAGGGAACTGTCCATCTTGTTCTCAGTGTCTCTGAGAATTGCTCTGATTATCCCTGTGACCTCTTTGCTAAGACTCTCCAGAGAGCCGTCCTCAAAACCAACACACATCTTGACATATCTCCCACATTGATCGCAGTGTCTCCAGGAACGGCATTCAAGGAGCCAGGAACTTTTCTCCCTACACTGTCCATTGAGTTGTCCTCAAAACCAATATACATCCTGCTATATCTCCCACATGGAAAGTGCCAGGAGGGAGAAGTGGCGATTATGTTTAGACTTTCTCGGAACTGCTTCAAATCAACTAGATATCTTTGTGCTGTAAATCTCCCAACAGCCAAACGCAAAAGCAGCAAACATCTCGCTGTATGTCCCACATCCAAAGTGCCAAGAGAGAGCTTGCTCTCCCTGTCTTTGAGTACTGTTTTCGCTGTGCCGGTTACCTCTTTGCTAACATTCTCTTCAGCGCTGCAGGGAAACCAGGAACCACGTGGAGAAGGCACCCACACTGAAAGTGCCTGGAGGGAACATTGGGGCTTCTTCTCAGTGTCTCTGACATAGGGTTTCACTGTCCCGGGAAAGTCTCTGCTAACACCCTGCAGAGCGCTGTGCCCAATCTACAGAAACGTCTTGCGGTATCTCCTACAGGGAAAGTGCCAGGAGGGAACTGTCCATCTTGTTCTCAGTGTCTCTGAGAATTGCTCTGATTATCCCTGTGACCTCTTTGCTAAGACTCTCCAGAGAGCCGTCCTCAAAACAAACACACATCTTGACATATCTCCCACATTGATCGCAGTGTCTCCAGGAACGGCATTCAAGGAGCCAGGAACTTTTCTCCCTACACTGTCCATTGAGTTGTCCTCAAAACCAATATACATCCTGCTATATCTCCCACATGGAAAGTGCCAGGAGGGAGAAGTGGCGATTATGTTTAGACTTTCTCGGAACTGCTTCAAATCAACTAGATATCTTTGTGCTGTAAATCTCCCAACAGCCAAACGCAAAAGCAGCAAACATCTCGCTGTATGTCCCACATCCAAAGTGCCAAGAGAGAGCTTGCTCTCCCTGTCTTTGAGTACTGTTTTCGCTGTGCCGGTTACCTCTTTGCTAACATTCTCTTCAGCGCTGCAGGGAAACCAGGAACCACGTGGAGAAGGCACCCACACTGAAAGTGCCTGGAGGGAACATTGGGGCTTCTTCTCAGTGTCTCTGACATAGGGTTTCACTGTCCCGGGAAAGTCTCTGCTAACACCCTGCAGAGCGCTGTGCCCAATCTACAGAAACGTCTTGCGGTATCTCCTACAGGGAAAGTGCCAGGAGGGAACTGTCCATCTTGTTCTCAGTGTCTCTGAGAATTGCTCTGATTATCCCTGTGACCTCTTTGCTAAGACTCTCCAGAGAGCCGTCCTCAAAACAAACACACATCTTGACATATCTCCCACATTGATCGCAGTGTCTCCAGGAACGGCATTCAAGGAGCCAGGAACTTTTCTCCCTACACTGTCCATTGAGTTGTCCTCAAAACCAATATACATCCTGCTATATCTCCCACATGGAAAGTGCCAGGAGGGAGAAGTGGCGATTATGTTTAGACTTTCTCGGAACTGCTTCAAATCAACTAGATATCTTTGTGCTGTAAATCTCCCAACAGCCAAACGCAAAAGCAGCAAACATCTCGCTGTATGTCCCACATCCAAAGTGCCAAGAGAGAGCTTGCTCTCCCTGTCTTTGAGTACTGTTTTCGCTGTGCCGGTTACCTCTTTGCTAACATTCTCTTCAGCGCTGCAGGGAAACCAGGAACCACGTGGAGAAGGCACCCACACTGAAAGTGCCTGGAGGGAACATTGGGGCTTCTTCTCAGTGTCTCTGACATAGGGTTTCACTGTCCCGGGAAAGTCTCTGCTAACACCCTGCAGAGCGCTGTGCCCAATCTACAGAAACGTCTTGCGGTATCTCCTACAGGGAAAGTGCCAGGAGGGAACTGTCCATCTTGTTCTCAGTGTCTCTGAGAATTGCTCTGATTATCCCTGTGACCTCTTTGCTAAGACTCTCCAGAGAGCCGTCCTCAAAACCAACACACATCTTGACATATCTCCCTCATTGATCGCAGTGTCTCCAGGAACGGCATTCAAGGAGCCAGGAACTTTTCTCCCTACACTGTCCATTGAGTTGTCCTCAAAACCAATATACATCCTGCTATATCTCCCACATGGAAAGTGCCAGGAGGGAGAAGTGGCGATTATGTTTAGACTTTCTCGGAACTGCTTCAAATCAACTAGATATCTTTGTGCTGTAAATCTCCCAACAGCCAAACGCAAAAGCAGCAAACATCTCGCTGTATGTCCCACATCCAAAGTGCCAAGAGAGAGCTTGCTCTCCCTGTCTTTGAGTACTGTTTTCGCTGTGCCGGTTACCTCTTTGCTAACATTCTCTTCAGCGCTGCAGGGAAACCAGGAACCACGTGGAGAAGGCACCCACACTGAAAGTGCCTGGAGGGAACATTGGGGCTTCTTCTCAGTGTCTCTGACATAGGGTTTCACTGTCCCGGGAAAGTCTCTGCTAACACCCTGCAGAGCGCTGTGCCCAATCTACAGAAACGTCTTGCGGTATCTCCTACAGGGAAAGTGCCAGGAGGGAACTGTCCATCTTGTTCTCAGTGTCTCTGAGAATTGCTCTGATTATCCCTGTGACCTCTTTGCTAAGACTCTCCAGAGAGCCGTCCTCAAAACCAACACACATCTTGACATATCTCCCTCATTGATCGCAGTGTCTCCAGGAACGGCATTCAAGGAGCCAGGAACTTTTCTCCCTACACTGTCCATTGAGTTGTCCTCAAAACCAATATACATCCTGCTATATCTCCCACATGGAAAGTGCCAGGAGGGAGAAGTGGCGATTATGTTTAGACTTTCTCGGAACTGCTTCAAATCAACTAGATATCTTTGTGCTGTAAATCTCCCAACAGCCAAACGCAAAAGCAGCAAACATCTCGCTGTATGTCCCACATCCAAAGTGCCAAGAGAGAGCTTGCTCTCCCTGTCTTTGAGTACTGTTTTCGCTGTGCCGGTTACCTCTTTGCTAACATTCTCTTCAGCGCTGCAGGGAAACCAGGAACCACGTGGAGAAGGCACCCACACTGAAAGTGCCTGGAGGGAACATTGGGGCTTCTTCTCAGTGTCTCTGACATAGGGTTTCACTGTCCCGGGAAAGTCTCTGCTAACACCCTGCAGAGCGCTGTGCCCAATCTACAGAAACGTCTTGCGGTATCTCCTACAGGGAAAGTGCCAGGAGGGAACTGTCCATCTTGTTCTCAGTGTCTCTGAGAATTGCTCTGATTATCCCTGTGACCTCTTTGCTAAGACTCTCCAGAGAGCCGTCCTCAAAACCAACACACATCTTGACATATCTCCCTCATTGATCGCAGTGTCTCCAGGAACGGCATTCAAGGAGCCAGGAACTTTTCTCCCTACACTGTCCATTGAGTTGTCCTCAAAACCAATATACATCCTGCTATATCTCCCACATGGAAAGTGCCAGGAGGGAGAAGTGGCGATTATGTTTAGACTTTCTCGGAACTGCTTCAAATCAACTAGATATCTTTGTGCTGTAAATCTCCCAACAGCCAAACGCAAAAGCAGCAAACATCTCGCTGTATGTCCCACATCCAAAGTGCCAAGAGAGAGCTTGCTCTCCCTGTCTTTGAGTACTGTTTTCGCTGTGCCGGTTACCTCTTTGCTAACATTCTCTTCAGCGCTGCAGGGAAACCAGGAACCACGTGGAGAAGGCACCCACACTGAAAGTGCCTGGAGGGAACATTGGGGCTTCTTCTCAGTGTCTCTGACATAGGGTTTCACTGTCCCGGGAAAGTCTCTGCTAACACCCTGCAGAGCGCTGTGCCCAATCTACAGAAACGTCTTGCGGTATCTCCTACAGGGAAAGTGCCAGGAGGGAACTGTCCATCTTGTTCTCAGTGTCTCTGAGAATTGCTCTGATTATCCCTGTGACCTCTTTGCTAAGACTCTCCAGAGAGCCGTCCTCAAAACCAACACACATCTTGACATATCTCCCACATTGATCGCAGTGTCTCCAGGAACGGCATTCAAGGAGCCAGGAACTTTTCTCCCTACACTGTCCATTGAGTTGTCCTCAAAACCAATATACATCCTGCTATATCTCCCACATGGAAAGTGCCAGGAGGGAGAAGTGGCGATTATGTTTAGACTTTCTCGGAACTGCTTCAAATCAACTAGATATCTTTGTGCTGTAAATCTCCCAACAGCCAAACGCAAAAGCAGCAAACATCTCGCTGTATGTCCCACATCCAAAGTGCCAAGAGAGAGCTTGCTCTCCCTGTCTTTGAGTACTGTTTTCGCTGTGCCGGTTACCTCTTTGCTAACATTCTCTTCAGCGCTGCAGGGAAACCAGGAACCACGTGGAGAAGGCACCCACACTGAAAGTGCCTGGAGGGAACATTGGGGCTTCTTCTCAGTGTCTCTGACATAGGGTTTCACTGTCCCGGGAAAGTCTCTGCTAACACCCTGCAGAGCGCTGTGCCCAATCTACAGAAACGTCTTGCGGTATCTCCTACAGGGAAAGTGCCAGGAGGGAACTGTCCATCTTGTTCTCAGTGTCTCTGAGAATTGCTCTGATTATCCCTGTGACCTCTTTGCTAAGACTCTCCAGAGAGCCGTCCTCAAAACAAACACACATCTTGACATATCTCCCACATTGATCGCAGTGTCTCCAGGAACGGCATTCAAGGAGCCAGGAACTTTTCTCCCTACACTGTCCATTGAGTTGTCCTCAAAACCAATATACATCCTGCTATATCTCCCACATGGAAAGTGCCAGGAGGGAGAAGTGGCGATTATGTTTAGACTTTCTCGGAACTGCTTCAAATCAACTAGATATCTTTGTGCTGTAAATCTCCCAACAGCCAAACGCAAAAGCAGCAAACATCTCGCTGTATGTCCCACATCCAAAGTGCCAAGAGAGAGCTTGCTCTCCCTGTCTTTGAGTACTGTTTTCGCTGTGCCGGTTACCTCTTTGCTAACATTCTCTTCAGCGCTGCAGGGAAACCAGGAACCACGTGGAGAAGGCACCCACACTGAAAGTGCCTGGAGGGAACATTGGGGCTTCTTCTCAGTGTCTCTGACATAGGGTTTCACTGTCCCGGGAAAGTCTCTGCTAACACCCTGCAGAGCGCTGTGCCCAATCTACAGAAACGTCTTGCGGTATCTCCTACAGGGAAAGTGCCAGGAGGGAACTGTCCATCTTGTTCTCAGTGTCTCTGAGAATTGCTCTGATTATCCCTGTGACCTCTTTGCTAAGACTCTCCAGAGAGCCGTCCTCAAAACAAACACACATCTTGACATATCTCCCACATTGATCGCAGTGTCTCCAGGAACGGCATTCAAGGAGCCAGGAACTTTTCTCCCTACACTGTCCATTGAGTTGTCCTCAAAACCAATATACATCCTGCTATATCTCCCACATGGAAAGTGCCAGGAGGGAGAAGTGGCGATTATGTTTAGACTTTCTCGGAACTGCTTCAAATCAACTAGATATCTTTGTGCTGTAAATCTCCCAACAGCCAAACGCAAAAGCAGCAAACATCTCGCTGTATGTCCCACATCCAAAGTGCCAAGAGAGAGCTTGCTCTCCCTGTCTTTGAGTACTGTTTTCGCTGTGCCGGTTACCTCTTTGCTAACATTCTCTTCAGCGCTGCAGGGAAACCAGGAACCACGTGGAGAAGGCACCCACACTGAAAGTGCCTGGAGGGAACATTGGGGCTTCTTCTCAGTGTCTCTGACATAGGGTTTCACTGTCCCGGGAAAGTCTCTGCTAACACCCTGCAGAGCGCTGTGCCCAATCTACAGAAACGTCTTGCGGTATCTCCTACAGGGAAAGTGCCAGGAGGGAACTGTCCATCTTGTTCTCAGTGTCTCTGAGAATTGCTCTGATTATCCCTGTGACCTCTTTGCTAAGACTCTCCAGAGAGCCGTCCTCAAAACCAACACACATCTTGACATATCTCCCTCATTGATCGCAGTGTCTCCAGGAACGGCATTCAAGGAGCCAGGAACTTTTCTCCCTACACTGTCCATTGAGTTGTCCTCAAAACCAAGATACATCCTGCTATATCTCCCACATGGAAAGTGCCAGGAGGGAGAAGTGGCGATTATGTTTAGACTTTCTCGGAACTGCTTCAAATCAACTAGATATCTTTGTGCTGTAAATCTCCCAACAGCCAAACGCAAAAGCAGCAAACATCTCGCTGTATGTCCCACATCCAAAGTGCCAAGAGAGAGCTTGCTCTCCCTGTCTTTGAGTACTGTTTTCGCTGTGCCGGTTACCTCTTTGCTAACATTCTCTTCAGCGCTGCAGGGAAACCAGGAACCACGTGGAGAAGGCACCCACACTGAAAGTGCCTGGAGGGAACATTGGGGCTTCTTCTCAGTGGTCTCTGACATAGGGTTTCACTGTCCCGGGAAAGTCTCTGCTAACACCCTGCAGAGCGCTGTGCCCAATCTACAGAAACGTCTTGCGGTATCTCCTACAGGGAAAGTGCCAGGAGGGAACTGTCCATCTTGTTCTCAGTGTCTCTGAAATTGCTCTGATTATCCCTGTGACCTCTTTGCTAAGACTCTCCAGAGAGCCGTCCTCAAAACCAACACACATCTTGACATATCTCCCTCATTGATCGCAGTGTCTCCAGGAACGGCATTCAAGGAGCCAGGAACTTTTCTCCCTACACTGTCCATTGAGTTGTCCTCAAAACCAATATACATCCTGCTATATCTCCCACATGGAAAGTGCCAGGAGGGAGAAGTGGCGATTATGTTTAGACTTTCTCGGAACTGCTTCAAATCAACTAGATATCTTTGTGCTGTAAATCTCCCAACAGCCAAACGCAAAAGCAGCAAACATCTCGCTGTATGTCCCACATCCAAAGTGCCAAGAGAGAGCTTGCTCTCCCTGTCTTTGAGTACTGTTTTCGCTGTGCCGGTTACCTCTTTGCTAACATTCTCTTCAGCGCTGCAGGGAAACCAGGAACCACGTGGAGAAGGCACCCACACTGAAAGTGCCTGGAGGGAACATTGGGGCTTCTTCTCAGTGTCTCTGACATAGGGTTTCACTGTCCCGGGAAAGTCTCTGCTAACACCCTGCAGAGCGCTGTGCCCAATCTACAGAAACGTCTTGCGGTATCTCCTACAGGGAAAGTGCCAGGAGGGAACTGTCCATCTTGTTCTCAGTGTCTCTGAGAATTGCTCTGATTATCCCTGTGACCTCTTTGCTAAGACTCTCCAGAGAGCCGTCCTCAAAACAAACACACATCTTGACATATCTCCCACATTGATCGCAGTGTCTCCAGGAACGGCATTCAAGGAGCCAGGAACTTTTCTCCCTACACTGTCCATTGAGTTGTCCTCAAAACCAATATACATCCTGCTATATCTCCCACATGGAAAGTGCCAGGAGGGAGAAGTGGCGATTATGTTTAGACTTTCTCGGAACTGCTTCAAATCAACTAGATATCTTTGTGCTGTAAATCTCCCAACAGCCAAACGCAAAAGCAGCAAACATCTCGCTGTATGTCCCACATCCAAAGTGCCAAGAGAGAGCTTGCTCTCCCTGTCTTTGAGTACTGTTTTCGCTGTGCCGGTTACCTCTTTGCTAACATTCTCTTCAGCGCTGCAGGGAAACCAGGAACCACGTGGAGAAGGCACCCACACTGAAAGTGCCTGGAGGGAACATTGGGGCTTCTTCTCAGTGTCTCTGACATAGGGTTTCACTGTCCCGGGAAAGTCTCTGCTAACACCCTGCAGAGCGCTGTGCCCAATCTACAGAAACGTCTTGCGGTATCTCCTACAGGGAAAGTGCCAGGAGGGAACTGTCCATCTTGTTCTCAGTGTCTCTGAGAATTGCTCTGATTATCCCTGTGACCTCTTTGCTAAGACTCTCCAGAGAGCCGTCCTCAAAACCAACACACATCTTGACATATCTCCCACATTGATCGCAGTGTCTCCAGGAACGGCATTCAAGGAGCCAGGAACTTTTCTCCCTACACTGTCCATTGAGTTGTCCTCAAAACCAATATACATCCTGCTATATCTCCCACATGGAAAGTGCCAGGAGGGAGAAGTGGCGATTATGTTTAGACTTTCTCGGAACTGCTTCAAATCAACTAGATATCTTTGTGCTGTAAATCTCCCAACAGCCAAACGCAAAAGCAGCAAACATCTCGCTGTATGTCCCACATCCAAAGTGCCAAGAGAGAGCTTGCTCTCCCTCTCTTTGAGTACTGTTTTCGCTGTGCCGGTTACCTCTTTGCTAACATTCTCTTCAGCGCTGCAGGGAAACCAGGAACCACGTGGAGAAGGCACCCACACTGAAAGTGCCTGGAGGGAACATTGGGGCTTCTTCTCAGTGTCTCTGACATAGGGTTTCACTGTCCCGGGAAAGTCTCTGCTAACACCCTGCAGAGCGCTGTGCCCAATCTACAGAAACGTCTTGCGGTATCTCCTACAGGGAAAGTGCCAGGAGGGAACTGTCCATCTTGTTCTCAGTGTCTCTGAGAATTGCTCTGATTATCCCTGTGACCTCTTTGCTAAGACTCTCCAGAGAGCCGTCCTCAAAACCAACACACATCTTGACATATCTCCCACATTGATCGCAGTGTCTCCAGGAACGGCATTCAAGGAGCCAGGAACTTTTCTCCCTACACTGTCCATTGAGTTGTCCTCAAAACCAATATACATCCTGCTATATCTCCCACATGGAAAGTGCCAGGAGGGAGAAGTGGCGATTATGTTTAGACTTTCTCGGAACTGCTTCAAATCAACTAGATATCTTTGTGCTGTAAATCTCCCAACAGCCAAACGCAAAAGCAGCAAACATCTCGCTGTATGTCCCACATCCAAAGTGCCAAGAGAGAGCTTGCTCTCCCTGTCTTTGAGTACTGTTTTCGCTGTGCCGGTTACCTCTTTGCTAACATTCTCTTCAGCGCTGCAGGGAAACCAGGAACCACGTGGAGAAGGCACCCACACTGAAAGTGCCTGGAGGGAACATTGGGGCTTCTTCTCAGTGTCTCTGACATAGGGTTTCACTGTCCCGGGAAAGTCTCTGCTAACACCCTGCAGAGCGCTGTGCCCAATCTACAGAAACGTCTTGCGGTATCTCCTACAGGGAAAGTGCCAGGAGGGAACTGTCCATCTTGTTCTCAGTGTCTCTGAGAATTGCTCTGATTATCCCTGTGACCTCTTTGCTAAGACTCTCCAGAGAGCCGTCCTCAAAACCAACACACATCTTGACATATCTCCCACATTGATCGCAGTGTCTCCAGGAACGGCATTCAAGGAGCCAGGAACTTTTCTCCCTACACTGTCCATTGAGTTGTCCTCAAAACCAATATACATCCTGCTATATCTCCCACATGGAAAGTGCCAGGAGGGAGAAGTGGCGATTATGTTTAGACTTTCTCGGAACTGCTTCAAATCAACTAGATATCTTTGTGCTGTAAATCTCCCAACAGCCAAACGCAAAAGCAGCAAACATCTCGCTGTATGTCCCACATCCAAAGTGCCAAGAGAGAGCTTGCTCTCCCTGTCTTTGAGTACTGTTTTCGCTGTGCCGGTTACCTCTTTGCTAACATTCTCTTCAGCGCTGCAGGGAAACCAGGAACCACGTGGAGAAGGCACCCACACTGAAAGTGCCTGGAGGGAACATTGGGGCTTCTTCTCAGTGTCTCTGACATAGGGTTTCACTGTCCCGGGAAAGTCTCTGCTAACACCCTGCAGAGCGCTGTGCCCAATCTACAGAAACGTCTTGCGGTATCTCCTACAGGGAAAGTGCCAGGAGGGAACTGTCCATCTTGTTCTCAGTGTCTCTGAGAATTGCTCTGATTATCCCTGTGACCTCTTTGCTAAGACTCTCCAGAGAGCCGTCCTCAAAACAAACACACATCTTGACATATCTCCCACATTGATCGCAGTGTCTCCAGGAACGGCATTCAAGGAGCCAGGAACTTTTCTCCCTACACTGTCCATTGAGTTGTCCTCAAAACCAATATACATCCTGCTATATCTCCCACATGGAAAGTGCCAGGAGGGAGAAGTGGCGATTATGTTTAGACTTTCTCGGAACTGCTTCAAATCAACTAGATATCTTTGTGCTGTAAATCTCCCAACAGCCAAACGCAAAAGCAGCAAACATCTCGCTGTATGTCCCACATCCAAAGTGCCAAGAGAGAGCTTGCTCTCCCTGTCTTTGAGTACTGTTTTCGCTGTGCCGGTTACCTCTTTGCTAACATTCTCTTCAGCGCTGCAGGGAAACCAGGAACCACGTGGAGAAGGCACCCACACTGAAAGTGCCTGGAGGGAACATTGGGGCTTCTTCTCAGTGTCTCTGACATAGGGTTTCACTGTCCCGGGAAAGTCTCTGCTAACACCCTGCAGAGCGCTGTGCCCAATCTACAGAAACGTCTTGCGGTATCTCCTACAGGGAAAGTGCCAGGAGGGAACTGTCCATCTTGTTCTCAGTGTCTCTGAGAATTGCTCTGATTATCCCTGTGACCTCTTTGCTAAGACTCTCCAGAGAGCCGTCCTCAAAACCAACACACATCTTGACATATCTCCCACATTGATCGCAGTGTCTCCAGGAACGGCATTCAAGGAGCCAGGAACTTTTCTCCCTACACTGTCCATTGAGTTGTCCTCAAAACCAATATACATCCTGCTATATCTCCCACATGGAAAGTGCCAGGAGGGAGAAGTGGCGATTATGTTTAGACTTTCTCGGAACTGCTTCAAATCAACTAGATATCTTTGTGCTGTAAATCTCCCAACAGCCAAACGCAAAAGCAGCAAACATCTCGCTGTATGTCCCACATCCAAAGTGCCAAGAGAGAGCTTGCTCTCCCTGTCTTTGAGTACTGTTTTCGCTGTGCCGGTTACCTCTTTGCTAACATTCTCTTCAGCGCTGCAGGTAAACCAGGAACCACGTGGAGAAGGCACCCACACTGAAAGTGCCTGGAGGGAACATTGGGGCTTCTTCTCAGTGTCTCTGACATAGGGTTTCACTGTCCCGGGAAAGTCTCTGCTAACACCCTGCAGAGCGCTGTGCCCAATCTACAGAAACGTCTTGCGGTATCTCCTACAGGGAAAGTGCCAGGAGGGAACTGTCCATCTTGTTCTCAGTGTCTCTGAGAATTGCTCTGATTATCCCTGTGACCTCTTTGCTAAGACTCTCCAGAGAGCCGTCCTCAAAACCAACACACATCTTGACATATCTCCCTCATTGATCGCAGTGTCTCCAGGAACGGCATTCAAGGAGCCAGGAACTTTTCTCCCTACACTGTCCATTGAGTTGTCCTCAAAACCAATATACATCCTGCTATATCTCCCACATGGAAAGTGCCAGGAGGGAGAAGTGGCGATTATGTTTAGACTTTCTCGGAACTGCTTCAAATCAACTAGATATCTTTGTGCTGTAAATCTCCCAACAGCCAAACGCAAAAGCAGCAAACATCTCGCTGTATGTCCCACATCCAAAGTGCCAAGAGAGAGCTTGCTCTCCCTGTCTTTGAGTACTGTTTTCGCTGTGCCGGTTACCTCTTTGCTAACATTCTCTTCAGCGCTGCAGGGAAACCAGGAACCACGTGGAGAAGGCACCCACACTGAAAGTGCCTGGAGGGAACATTGGGGCTTCTTCTCAGTGTCTCTGACATAGGGTTTCACTGTCCCGGGAAAGTCTCTGCTAACACCCTGCAGAGCGCTGTGCCCAATCTACAGAAACGTCTTGCGGTATCTCCTACAGGGAAAGTGCCAGGAGGGAACTGTCCATCTTGTTCTCAGTGTCTCTGAGAATTGCTCTGATTATCCCTGTGACCTCTTTGCTAAGACTCTCCAGAGAGCCGTCCTCAAAACCAACACACATCTTGACATATCTCCCTCATTGATCGCAGTGTCTCCAGGAACGGCATTCAAGGAGCCAGGAACTTTTCTCCCTACACTGTCCATTGAGTTGTCCTCAAAACCAATATACATCCTGCTATATCTCCCACATGGAAAGTGCCAGGAGGGAGAAGTGGCGATTATGTTTAGACTTTCTCGGAACTGCTTCAAATCAACTAGATATCTTTGTGCTGTAAATCTCCCAACAGCCAAACGCAAAAGCAGCAAACATCTCGCTGTATGTCCCACATCCAAAGTGCCAAGAGAGAGCTTGCTCTCCCTGTCTTTGAGTACTGTTTTCGCTGTGCCGGTTACCTCTTTGCTAACATTCTCTTCAGCGCTGCAGGGAAACCAGGAACCACGTGGAGAAGGCACCCACACTGAAAGTGCCTGGAGGGAACATTGGGGCTTCTTCTCAGTGTCTCTGACATAGGGTTTCACTGTCCCGGGAAAGTCTCTGCTAACACCCTGCAGAGCGCTGTGCCCAATCTACAGAAACGTCTTGCGGTATCTCCTACAGGGAAAGTGCCAGGAGGGAACTGTCCATCTTGTTCTCAGTGTCTCTGAGAATTGCTCTGATTATCCCTGTGACCTCTTTGCTAAGACTCTCCAGAGAGCCGTCCTCAAAACCAACACACATCTTGACATATCTCCCACATTGATCGCAGTGTCTCCAGGAACGGCATTCAAGGAGCCAGGAACTTTTCTCCCTACACTGTCCATTGAGTTGTCCTCAAAACCAATATACATCCTGCTATATCTCCCACATGGAAAGTGCCAGGAGGGAGAAGTGGCGATTATGTTTAGACTTTCTCGGAACTGCTTCAAATCAACTAGATATCTTTGTGCTGTAAATCTCCCAACAGCCAAACGCAAAAGCAGCAAACATCTCGCTGTATGTCCCACATCCAAAGTGCCAAGAGAGAGCTTGCTCTCCCTCTCTTTGAGTACTGTTTTCGCTGTGCCGGTTACCTCTTTGCTAACATTCTCTTCAGCGCTGCAGGTAAACCAGGAACCACGTGGAGAAGGCACCCACACTGAAAGTGCCTGGAGGGAACATTGGGGCTTCTTCTCAGTGTCTCTGACATAGGGTTTCACTGTCCCGGGAAAGTCTCTGCTAACACCCTGCAGAGCGCTGTGCCCAATCTACAGAAACGTCTTGCGGTATCTCCTACAGGGAAAGTGCCAGGAGGGAACTGTCCATCTTGTTCTCAGTGTCTCTGAGAATTGCTCTGATTATCCCTGTGACCTCTTTGCTAAGACTCTCCAGAGAGCCGTCCTCAAAACCAACACACATCTTGACATATCTCCCTCATTGATCGCAGTGTCTCCAGGAACGGCATTCAAGGAGCCAGGAACTTTTCTCCCTACACTGTCCATTGAGTTGTCCTCAAAACCAATATACATCCTGCTATATCTCCCACATGGAAAGTGCCAGGAGGGAGAAGTGGCGATTATGTTTAGACTTTCTCGGAACTGCTTCAAATCAACTAGATATCTTTGTGCTGTAAATCTCCCAACAGCCAAACGCAAAAGCAGCAAACATCTCGCTGTATGTCCCACATCCAAAGTGCCAAGAGAGAGCTTGCTCTCCCTGTCTTTGAGTACTGTTTTCGCTGTGCCGGTTACCTCTTTGCTAACATTCTCTTCAGCGCTGCAGGGAAACCAGGAACCACGTGGAGAAGGCACCCACACTGAAAGTGCCTGGAGGGAACACTGGGGCTTCTTCTCAGTGTCTCTGACATAGGGTTTCACTGTCCCGGGAAAGTCTCTGCTAACACCCTGCAGAGCGCTGTGCCCAATCTACAGAAACGTCTTGCGGTATCTCCTACAGGGAAAGTGCCAGGAGGGAACTGTCCATCTTGTTCTCAGTGTCTCTGAGAATTGCTCTGATTATCCCTGTGACCTCTTTGCTAAGACTCTCCAGAGAGCCGTCCTCAAAACCAACACACATCTTGACATATCTCCCTCATTGATCGCAGTGTCTCCAGGAACGGCATTCAAGGAGCCAGGAACTTTTCTCCCTACACTGTCCATTGAGTTGTCCTCAAAACCAATATACATCCTGCTATATCTCCCACATGGAAAGTGCCAGGAGGGAGAAGTGGCGATTATGTTTAGACTTTCTCGGAACTGCTTCAAATCAACTAGATATCTTTGTGCTGTAAATCTCCCAACAGCCAAACGCAAAAGCAGCAAACATCTCGCTGTATGTCCCACATCCAAAGTGCCAAGAGAGAGCTTGCTCTCCCTCTCTTTGAGTACTGTTTTCGCTGTGCCGGTTACCTCTTTGCTAACATTCTCTTCAGCGCTGCAGGGAAACCAGGAACCACGTGGAGAAGGCACCCACACTGAAAGTGCCTGGAGGGAACATTGGGGCTTCTTCTCAGTGTCTCTGACATAGGGTTTCACTGTCCCGGGAAAGTCTCTGCTAACACCCTGCAGAGCGCTGTGCCCAATCTACAGAAACGTCTTGCGGTATCTCCTACAGGGAAAGTGCCAGGAGGGAACTGTCCATCTTGTTCTCAGTGTCTCTGAGAATTGCTCTGATTATCCCTGTGACCTCTTTGCTAAGACTCTCCAGAGAGCCGTCCTCAAAACCAACACACATCTTGACATATCTCCCACATTGATCGCAGTGTCTCCAGGAACGGCATTCAAGGAGCCAGGAACTTTTCTCCCTACACTGTCCATTGAGTTGTCCTCAAAACCAATATACATCCTGCTATATCTCCCACATGGAAAGTGCCAGGAGGGAGAAGTGGCGATTATGTTTAGACTTTCTCGGAACTGCTTCAAATCAACTAGATATCTTTGTGCTGTAAATCTCCCAACAGCCAAACGCAAAAGCAGCAAACATCTCGCTGTATGTCCCACATCCAAAGTGCCAAGAGAGAGCTTGCTCTCCCTGTCTTTGAGTACTGTTTTCGCTGTGCCGGTTACCTCTTTGCTAACATTCTCTTCAGCGCTGCAGGGAAACCAGGAACCACGTGGAGAAGGCACCCACACTGAAAGTGCCTGGAGGGAACATTGGGGCTTCTTCTCAGTGTCTCTGACATAGGGTTTCACTGTCCCGGGAAAGTCTCTGCTAACACCCTGCAGAGCGCTGTGCCCAATCTACAGAAACGTCTTGCGGTATCTCCTACAGGGAAAGTGCCAGGAGGGAACTGTCCATCTTGTTCTCAGTGTCTCTGAGAATTGCTCTGATTATCCCTGTGACCTCTTTGCTAAGACTCTACAGAGAGCCGTCCTCAAAACAAACACACATCTTGACATATCTCCCACATTGATCGCAGTGTCTCCAGGAACGGCATTCAAGGAGCCAGGAACTTTTCTCCCTACACTGTCCATTGAGTTGTCCTCAAAACCAATATACATCCTGCTATATCTCCCACATGGAAAGTGCCAGGAGGGAGAAGTGGCGATTATGTTTAGACTTTCTCGGAACTGCTTCAAATCAACTAGATATCTTTGTGCTGTAAATCTCCCAACAGCCAAACGCAAAAGCAGCAAACATCTCGCTGTATGTCCCACATCCAAAGTGCCAAGAGAGAGCTTGCTCTCCCTGTCTTTGAGTACTGTTTTCGCTGTGCCGGTTACCTCTTTGCTAACATTCTCTTCAGCGCTGCAGGGAAACCAGGAACCACGTGGAGAAGGCACCCACACTGAAAGTGCCTGGAGGGAACATTGGGGCTTCTTCTCAGTGTCTCTGACATAGGGTTTCACTGTCCCGGGAAAGTCTCTGCTAACACCCTGCAGAGCGCTGTGCCCAATCTACAGAAACGTCTTGCGGTATCTCCTACAGGGAAAGTGCCAGGAGGGAACTGTCCATCTTGTTCTCAGTGTCTCTGAGAATTGCTCTGATTATCCCTGTGACCTCTTTGCTAAGACTCTCCAGAGAGCCGTCCTCAAAACAAACACACATCTTGACATATCTCCCACATTGATCGCAGTGTCTCCAGGAACGGCATTCAAGGAGCCAGGAACTTTTCTCCCTACACTGTCCATTGAGTTGTCCTCAAAACCAATATACATCCTGCTATATCTCCCACATGGAAAGTGCCAGGAGGGAGAAGTGGCGATTATGTTTAGACTTTCTCGGAACTGCTTCAAATCAACTAGATATCTTTGTGCTGTAAATCTCCCAACAGCCAAACGCAAAAGCAGCAAACATCTCGCTGTATGTCCCACATCCAAAGTGCCAAGAGAGAGCTTGCTCTCCCTGTCTTTGAGTACTGTTTTCGCTGTGCCGGTTACCTCTTTGCTAACATTCTCTTCAGCGCTGCAGGGAAACCAGGAACCACGTGGAGAAGGCACCCACACTGAAAGTGCCTGGAGGGAACATTGGGGCTTCTTCTCAGTGTCTCTGACATAGGGTTTCACTGTCCCGGGAAAGTCTCTGCTAACACCCTGCAGAGCGCTGTGCCCAATCTACAGAAACGTCTTGCGGTATCTCCTACAGGGAAAGTGCCAGGAGGGAACTGTCCATCTTGTTCTCAGTGTCTCTGAGAATTGCTCTGATTATCCCTGTGACCTCTTTGCTAAGACTCTCCAGAGAGCCGTCCTCAAAACCAACACACATCTTGACATATCTCCCACATTGATCGCAGTGTCTCCAGGAACGGCATTCAAGGAGCCAGGAACTTTTCTCCCTACACTGTCCATTGAGTTGTCCTCAAAACCAATATACATCCTGCTATATCTCCCACATGGAAAGTGCCAGGAGGGAGAAGTGGCGATTATGTTTAGACTTTCTCGGAACTGCTTCAAATCAACTAGATATCTTTGTGCTGTAAATCTCCCAACAGCCAAACGCAAAAGCAGCAAACATCTCGCTGTATGTCCCACATCCAAAGTGCCAAGAGAGAGCTTGCTCTCCCTGTCTTTGAGTACTGTTTTCGCTGTGCCGGTTACCTCTTTGCTAACATTCTCTTCAGCGCTGCAGGTAAACCAGGAACCACGTGGAGAAGGCACCCACACTGAAAGTGCCTGGAGGGAACATTGGGGCTTCTTCTCAGTGTCTCTGACATAGGGTTTCACTGTCCCGGGAAAGTCTCTGCTAACACCCTGCAGAGCGCTGTGCCCAATCTACAGAAACGTCTTGCGGTATCTCCTACAGGGAAAGTGCCAGGAGGGAACTGTCCATCTTGTTCTCAGTGTCTCTGAGAATTGCTCTGATTATCCCTGTGACCTCTTTGCTAAGACTCTCCAGAGAGCCGTCCTCAAAACCAACACACATCTTGACATATCTCCCTCATTGATCGCAGTGTCTCCAGGAACGGCATTCAAGGAGCCAGGAACTTTTCTCCCTACACTGTCCATTGAGTTGTCCTCAAAACCAATATACATCCTGCTATATCTCCCACATGGAAAGTGCCAGGAGGGAGAAGTGGCGATTATGTTTAGACTTTCTCGGAACTGCTTCAAATCAACTAGATATCTTTGTGCTGTAAATCTCCCAACAGCCAAACGCAAAAGCAGCAAACATCTCGCTGTATGTCCCACATCCAAAGTGCCAAGAGAGAGCTTGCTCTCCCTGTCTTTGAGTACTGTTTTCGCTGTGCCGGTTACCTCTTTGCTAACATTCTCTTCAGCGCTGCAGGGAAACCAGGAACCACGTGGAGAAGGCACCCACACTGAAAGTGCCTGGAGGGAACATTGGGGCTTCTTCTCAGTGTCTCTGACATAGGGTTTCACTGTCCCGGGAAAGTCTCTGCTAACACCCTGCAGAGCGCTGTGCCCAATCTACAGAAACGTCTTGCGGTATCTCCTACAGGGAAAGTGCCAGGAGGGAACTGTCCATCTTGTTCTCAGTGTCTCTGAGAATTGCTCTGATTATCCCTGTGACCTCTTTGCTAAGACTCTCCAGAGAGCCGTCCTCAAAACCAACACACATCTTGACATATCTCCCTCATTGATCGCAGTGTCTCCAGGAACGGCATTCAAGGAGCCAGGAACTTTTCTCCCTACACTGTCCATTGAGTTGTCCTCAAAACCAATATACATCCTGCTATATCTCCCACATGGAAAGTGCCAGGAGGGAGAAGTGGCGATTATGTTTAGACTTTCTCGGAACTGCTTCAAATCAACTAGATATCTTTGTGCTGTAAATCTCCCAACAGCCAAACGCAAAAGCAGCAAACATCTCGCTGTATGTCCCACATCCAAAGTGCCAAGAGAGAGCTTGCTCTCCCTGTCTTTGAGTACTGTTTTCGCTGTGCCGGTTACCTCTTTGCTAACATTCTCTTCAGCGCTGCAGGGAAACCAGGAACCACGTGGAGAAGGCACCCACACTGAAAGTGCCTGGAGGGAACATTGGGGCTTCTTCTCAGTGTCTCTGACATAGGGTTTCACTGTCCCGGGAAAGTCTCTGCTAACACCCTGCAGAGCGCTGTGCCCAATCTACAGAAACGTCTTGCGGTATCTCCTACAGGGAAAGTGCCAGGAGGGAACTGTCCATCTTGTTCTCAGTGTCTCTGAGAATTGCTCTGATTATCCCTGTGACCTCTTTGCTAAGACTCTCCAGAGAGCCGTCCTCAAAACCAACACACATCTTGACATATCTCCCACATTGATCGCAGTGTCTCCAGGAACGGCATTCAAGGAGCCAGGAACTTTTCTCCCTACACTGTCCATTGAGTTGTCCTCAAAACCAATATACATCCTGCTATATCTCCCACATGGAAAGTGCCAGGAGGGAGAAGTGGCGATTATGTTTAGACTTTCTCGGAACTGCTTCAAATCAACTAGATATCTTTGTGCTGTAAATCTCCCAACAGCCAAACGCAAAAGCAGCAAACATCTCGCTGTATGTCCCACATCCAAAGTGCCAAGAGAGAGCTTGCTCTCCCTGTCTTTGAGTACTGTTTTCGCTGTGCCGGTTACCTCTTTGCTAACATTCTCTTCAGCGCTGCAGGGAAACCAGGAACCACGTGGAGAAGGCACCCACACTGAAAGTGCCTGGAGGGAACATTGGGGCTTCTTCTCAGTGTCTCTGACATAGGGTTTCACTGTCCCGGGAAAGTCTCTGCTAACACCCTGCAGAGCGCTGTGCCCAATCTACAGAAACGTCTTGCGGTATCTCCTACAGGGAAAGTGCCAGGAGGGAATTGTCGAGCTTGTTCTCAGTGTCTCTGAGAATTGCTCTGATTATCCCTGTGACCTCTTTGCTAAGACTCTCCAGAGAGCCGTCCTCAAAACCAACACACATCTTGACATATCTCCCACATTGATCGCAGTGTCTCCAGGAACGGCATTCAAGGAGCCAGGAACTTTTCTCCCTACACTGTCCATTGAGTTGTCCTCAAAACCAATATACATCCTGCTATATCTCCCACATGGAAAGTGCCAGGAGGGAGAAGTGGCGATTATGTTTAGACTTTCTCGGAACTGCTTCAAATCAACTAGATATCTTTGTGCTGTAAATCTCCCAACAGCCAAACGCAAAAGCAGCAAACATCTCGCTGTATGTCCCACATCCAAAGTGCCAAGAGAGAGCTTGCTCTCCCTGTCTTTGAGTACTGTTTTCACTGTCCCGGTTACCTCTTTGCTAACATTCTCTTCAGCGCTGCAGGGAAACCAGGAACCACGTGGAGAAGGCACCCACACTGAAAGTGCCTGGAGGGAACATTGGGGCTTCTTCTCAGTGTCTCTGACATAGGGTTTCACTGTCCCGGGAAAGTCTCTGCTAACACCCTGCAGAGCGCTGTGCCCAATCTACAGAAACGTCTTGCGGTATCTCCTACAGGGAAAGTGCCAGGAGGGAACTGTCCATCTTGTTCTCAGTGTCTCTGAGAATTGCTCTGATTATCCCTGTGACCTCTTTGCTAAGACTCTCCAGAGAGCCGTCCTCAAAACCAACACACATCTTGACATATCTCCCTCATTGATCGCAGTGTCTCCAGGAACGGCATTCAAGGAGCCAGGAACTTTTCTCCCTACACTGTCCATTGAGTTGTCCTCAAAACCAATATACATCCTGCTATATCTCCCACATGGAAAGTGCCAGGAGGGAGAAGTGGCGATTATGTTTAGACTTTCTCGGAACTGCTTCAAATCAACTAGATATCTTTGTGCTGTAAATCTCCCAACAGCCAAACGCAAAAGCAGCAAACATCTCGCTGTATGTCCCACATCCAAAGTGCCAAGAGAGAGCTTGCTCTCCCTGTCTTTGAGTACTGTTTTCGCTGTGCCGGTTACCTCTTTGCTAACATTCTCTTCAGCGCTGCAGGGAAACCAGGAACCACGTGGAGAAGGCACCCACACTGAAAGTGCCTGGAGGGAACATTGGGGCTTCTTCTCAGTGTCTCTGACATAGGGTTTCACTGTCCCGGGAAAGTCTCTGCTAACACCCTGCAGAGCGCTGTGCCCAATCTACAGAAACGTCTTGCGGTATCTCCTACAGGGAAAGTGCCAGGAGGGAACTGTCCATCTTGTTCTCAGTGTCTCTGAGAATTGCTCTGATTATCCCTGTGACCTCTTTGCTAAGACTCTCCAGAGAGCCGTCCTCAAAACCAACACACATCTTGACATATCTCCCTCATTGATCGCAGTGTCTCCAGGAACGGCATTCAAGGAGCCAGGAACTTTTCTCCCTACACTGTCCATTGAGTTGTCCTCAAAACCAATATACATCCTGCTATATCTCCCACATGGAAAGTGCCAGGAGGGAGAAGTGGCGATTATGTTTAGACTTTCTCGGAACTGCTTCAAATCAACTAGATATCTTTGTGCTGTAAATCTCCCAACAGCCAAACGCAAAAGCAGCAAACATCTCGCTGTATGTCCCACATCCAAAGTGCCAAGAGAGAGCTTGCTCTCCCTGTCTTTGAGTACTGTTTTCACTGTCCCGGTTACCTCTTTGCTAACATTCTCTTCAGCGCTGCAGGGAAACCAGGAACCACGTGGAGAAGGCACCCACACTGAAAGTGCCTGGAGGGAACATTGGGGCTTCTTCTCAGTGTCTCTGACATAGGGTTTCACTGTCCCGGGAAAGTCTCTGCTAACACCCTGCAGAGCGCTGTGCCCAATCTACAGAAACGTCTTGCGGTATCTCCTACAGGGAAAGTGCCAGGAGGGAACTGTCCATCTTGTTCTCAGTGTCTCTGAGAATTGCTCTGATTATCCCTGTGACCTCTTTGCTAAGACTCTCCAGAGAGCCGTCCTCAAAACAAACACACATCTTGACATATCTCCCACATTGATCGCAGTGTCTCCAGGAACGGCATTCAAGGAGCCAGGAACTTTTCTCCCTACACTGTCCATTGAGTTGTCCTCAAAACCAATATACATCCTGCTATATCTCCCACATGGAAAGTGCCAGGAGGGAGAAGTGGCGATTATGTTTAGACTTTCTCGGAACTGCTTCAAATCAACTAGATATCTTTGTGCTGTAAATCTCCCAACAGCCAAACGCAAAAGCAGCAAACATCTCGCTGTATGTCCCACATCCAAAGTGCCAAGAGAGAGCTTGCTCTCCCTGTCTTTGAGTACTGTTTTCACTGTCCCGGTTACCTCTTTGCTAACATTCTCTTCAGCGCTGCAGGGAAACCAGGAACCACGTGGAGAAGGCACCCACACTGAAAGTGCCTGGAGGGAACATTGGGGCTTCTTCTCAGTGTCTCTGACATAGGGTTTCACTGTCCCGGGAAAGTCTCTGCTAACACCCTGCAGAGCGCTGTGCCCAATCTACAGAAACGTCTTGCGGTATCTCCTACAGGGAAAGTGCCAGGAGGGAATTGTCGAGCTTGTTCTCAGTGTCTCTGAGAATTGCTCTGATTATCCCTGTGACCTCTTTGCTAAGACTCTCCAGAGAGCCGTCCTCAAAACCAACACACATCTTGACATATCTCCCACATTGATCGCAGTGTCTCCAGGAACGGCATTCAAGGAGCCAGGAACTTTTCTCCCTACACTGTCCATTGAGTTGTCCTCAAAACCAATATACATCCTGCTATATCTCCCACATGGAAAGTGCCAGGAGGGAGAAGTGGGGATTATGTTTAGACTTTCTCGGAACTGCTTCAAATCAACTAGATATCTTTGTGCTGTAAATCTCCCAACAGCCAAACGCAAAAGCAGCAAACATCTCGCTGTATGTCCCACATCCAAAGTGCCAAGAGAGAGCTTGCTCTCCCTGTCTTTGAGTACTGTTTTCACTGTCCCGGTTACCTCTTTGCTAACATTCTCTTCAGCGCTGCAGGGAAACCAGGAACCACGTGGAGAAGGCACCCACACTGAAAGTGCCTGGAGGGAACATTGGGGCTTCTTCTCAGTGTCTCTGACATAGGGTTTCACTGTCCCGGGAAAGTCTCTGCTAACACCCTGCAGAGCGCTGTGCCCAATCTACAGAAACGTCTTGCGGTATCTCCTACAGGGAAAGTGCCAGGAGGGAACTGTCCATCTTGTTCTCAGTGTCTCTGAGAATTGCTCTGATTATCCCTGTGACCTCTTTGCTAAGACTCTCCAGAGAGCCGTCCTCAAAACAAACACACATCTTGACATATCTCCCACATTGATCGCAGTGTCTCCAGGAACGGCATTCAAGGAGCCAGGAACTTTTCTCCCTACACTGTCCATTGAGTTGTCTCAAAACCAATATACATCCTGCTATATCTCCCACATGGAAAGTGCCAGGAGGGAGAAGTGGCGATTATGTTTAGACTTTCTCGGAACTGCTTCAAATCAACTAGATATCTTTGTGCTGTAAATCTCCCAACAGCCAAACGCAAAAGCAGCAAACATCTCGCTGTATGTCCCACATCCAAAGTGCCAAGAGAGAGCTTGCTCTCCCTGTCTTTGAGTACTGTTTTCGCTGTGCCGGTTACCTCTTTGCTAACATTCTCTTCAGCGCTGCAGGGAAACCAGGAACCACGTGGAGAAGGCACCCACACTGAAAGTGCCTGGAGGGAACATTGGGGCTTCTTCTCAGTGTCTCTGACATAGGGTTTCACTGTCCCGGGAAAGTCTCTGCTAACACCCTGCAGAGCGCTGTGCCCAATCTACAGAAACGTCTTGCGGTATCTCCTACAGGGAAAGTGCCAGGAGGGAATTGTCGAGCTTGTTCTCAGTGTCTCTGAGAATTGCTCTGATTATCCCTGTGACCTCTTTGCTAAGACTCTCCAGAGAGCCGTCCTCAAAACCAACACACATCTTGACATATCTCCCTCATTGATCGCAGTGTCTCCAGGAACGGCATTCAAGGAGCCAGGAACTTTTCTCCCTACACTGTCCATTGAGTTGTCCTCAAAACCAATATACATCCTGCTATATCTCCCACATGGAAAGTGCCAGGAGGGAGAAGTGGCGATTATGTTTAGACTTTCTCGGAACTGCTTCAAATCAACTAGATATCTTTGTGCTGTAAATCTCCCAACAGCCAAACGCAAAAGCAGCAAACATCTCGCTGTATGTCCCACATCCAAAGTGCCAAGAGAGAGCTTGCTCTCCCTGTCTTTGAGTACTGTTTTCGCTGTGCCGGTTACCTCTTTGCTAACATTCTCTTCAGCGCTGCAGGGAAACCAGGAACCACGTGGAGAAGGCACCCACACTGAAAGTGCCTGGAGGGAACATTGGGGCTTCTTCTCAGTGTCTCTGACATAGGGTTTCACTGTCCCGGGAAAGTCTCTGCTAACACCCTGCAGAGCGCTGTGCCCAATCTACAGAAACGTCTTGCGGTATCTCCTACAGGGAAAGTGCCAGGAGGGAATTGTCGAGCTTGTTCTCAGTGTCTCTGAGAATTGCTCTGATTATCCCTGTGACCTCTTTGCTAAGACTCTCCAGAGAGCCGTCCTCAAAACCAACACACATCTTGACATATCTCCCTCATTGATCGCAGTGTCTCCAGGAACGGCATTCAAGGAGCCAGGAACTTTTCTCCCTACACTGTCCATTGAGTTGTCCTCAAAACCAATATACATCCTGCTATATCTCCCACATGGAAAGTGCCAGGAGGGAGAAGTGGCGATTATGTTTAGACTTTCTCGGAACTGCTTCAAATCAACTAGATATCTTTGTGCTGTAAATCTCCCAACAGCCAAACGCAAAAGCAGCAAACATCTCGCTGTATGTCCCACATCCAAAGTGCCAAGAGAGAGCTTGCTCTCCCTGTCTTTGAGTACTGTTTTCGCTGTGCCGGTTACCTCTTTGCTAACATTCTCTTCAGCGCTGCAGGGAAACCAGGAACCACGTGGAGAAGGCACCCACACTGAAAGTGCCTGGAGGGAACATTGGGGCTTCTTCTCAGTGTCTCTGACATAGGGTTTCACTGTCCCGGGAAAGTCTCTGCTAACACCCTGCAGAGCGCTGTGCCCAATCTACAGAAACGTCTTGCGGTATCTCCTACAGGGAAAGTGCCAGGAGGGAACTGTCCATCTTGTTCTCAGTGTCTCTGAGAATTGCTCTGATTATCCCTGTGACCTCTTTGCTAAGACTCTCCAGAGAGCCGTCCTCAAAACCAACACACATCTTGACATATCTCCCTCATTGATCGCAGTGTCTCCAGGAACGGCATTCAAGGAGCCAGGAACTTTTCTCCCTACACTGTCCATTGAGTTGTCCTCAAAACCAATATACATCCTGCTATATCTCCCACATGGAAAGTGCCAGGAGGGAGAAGTGGCGATTATGTTTAGACTTTCTCGGAACTGCTTCAAATCAACTAGATATCTTTGTGCTGTAAATCTCCCAACAGCCAAACGCAAAAGCAGCAAACATCTCGCTGTATGTCCCACATCCAAAGTGCCAAGAGAGAGCTTGCTCTCCCTGTCTTTGAGTACTGTTTTCGCTGTGCCGGTTACCTCTTTGCTAACATTCTCTTCAGCGCTGCAGGGAAACCAGGAACCACGTGGAGAAGGCACCCACACTGAAAGTGCCTGGAGGGAACATTGGGGCTTCTTCTCAGTGTCTCTGACATAGGGTTTCACTGTCCCGGGAAAGTCTCTGCTAACACCCTGCAGAGCGCTGTGCCCAATCTACAGAAACGTCTTGCGGTATCTCCTACAGGGAAAGTGCCAGGAGGGAATTGTCGAGCTTGTTCTCAGTGTCTCTGAGAATTGCTCTGATTATCCCTGTGACCTCTTTGCTAAGACTCTCCAGAGAGCCGTCCTCAAAACCAACACACATCTTGACATATCTCCCTCATTGATCGCAGTGTCTCCAGGAACGGCATTCAAGGAGCCAGGAACTTTTCTCCCTACACTGTCCATTGAGTTGTCCTCAAAACCAATATACATCCTGCTATATCTCCCACATGGAAAGTGCCAGGAGGGAGAAGTGGCGATTATGTTTAGACTTTCTCGGAACTGCTTCAAATCAACTAGATATCTTTGTGCTGTAAATCTCCCAACAGCCAAACGCAAAAGCAGCAAACATCTCGCTGTATGTCCCACATCCAAAGTGCCAAGAGAGAGCTTGCTCTCCCTGTCTTTGAGTACTGTTTTCGCTGTGCCGGTTACCTCTTTGCTAACATTCTCTTCAGCGCTGCAGGGAAACCAGGAACCACGTGGAGAAGGCACCCACACTGAAAGTGCCTGGAGGGAACATTGGGGCTTCTTCTCAGTGTCTCTGACATAGGGTTTCACTGTCCCGGGAAAGTCTCTGCTAACACCCTGCAGAGCGCTGTGCCCAATCTACAGAAACGTCTTGCGGTATCTCCTACAGGGAAAGTGCCAGGAGGGAACTGTCCATCTTGTTCTCAGTGTCTCTGAGAATTGCTCTGATTATCCCTGTGACCTCTTTGCTAAGACTCTCCAGAGAGCCGTCCTCAAAACCAACACACATCTTGACATATCTCCCTCATTGATCGCAGTGTCTCCAGGAACGGCATTCAAGGAGCCAGGAACTTTTCTCCCTACACTGTCCATTGAGTTGTCCTCAAAACCAATATACATCCTGCTATATCTCCCACATGGAAAGTGCCAGGAGGGAGAAGTGGCGATTATGTTTAGACTTTCTCGGAACTGCTTCAAATCAACTAGATATCTTTGTGCTGTAAATCTCCCAACAGCCAAACGCAAAAGCAGCAAACATCTCGCTGTATGTCCCACATCCAAAGTGCCAAGAGAGAGCTTGCTCTCCCTGTCTTTGAGTACTGTTTTCGCTGTGCCGGTTACCTCTTTGCTAACATTCTCTTCAGCGCTGCAGGGAAACCAGGAACCACGTGGAGAAGGCACCCACACTGAAAGTGCCTGGAGGGAACATTGGGGCTTCTTCTCAGTGTCTCTGACATAGGGTTTCACTGTCCCGGGAAAGTCTCTGCTAACACCCTGCAGAGCGCTGTGCCCAATCTACAGAAACGTCTTGCGGTATCTCCTACAGGGAAAGTGCCAGGAGGGAATTGTCGAGCTTGTTCTCAGTGTCTCTGAGAATTGCTCTGATTATCCCTGTGACCTCTTTGCTAAGACTCTCCAGAGAGCCGTCCTCAAAACCAACACACATCTTGACATATCTCCCTCATTGATCGCAGTGTCTCCAGGAACGGCATTCAAGGAGCCAGGAACTTTTCTCCCTACACTGTCCATTGAGTTGTCCTCAAAACCAATATACATCCTGCTATATCTCCCACATGGAAAGTGCCAGGAGGGAGAAGTGGCGATTATGTTTAGACTTTCTCGGAACTGCTTCAAATCAACTAGATATCTTTGTGCTGTAAATCTCCCAACAGCCAAACGCAAAAGCAGCAAACATCTCGCTGTATGTCCCACATCCAAAGTGCCAAGAGAGAGCTTGCTCTCCCTGTCTTTGAGTACTGTTTTCGCTGTGCCGGTTACCTCTTTGCTAACATTCTCTTCAGCGCTGCAGGGAAACCAGGAACCACGTGGAGAAGGCACCCACACTGAAAGTGCCTGGAGGGAACATTGGGGCTTCTTCTCAGTGTCTCTGACATAGGGTTTCACTGTCCCGGGAAAGTCTCTGCTAACACCCTGCAGAGCGCTGTGCCCAATCTACAGAAACGTCTTGCGGTATCTCCTACAGGGAAAGTGCCAGGAGGGAATTGTCGAGCTTGTTCTCAGTGTCTCTGAGAATTGCTCTGATTATCCCTGTGACCTCTTTGCTAAGACTCTCCAGAGAGCCGTCCTCAAAACCAACACACATCTTGACATATCTCCCTCATTGATCGCAGTGTCTCCAGGAACGGCATTCAAGGAGCCAGGAACTTTTCTCCCTACACTGTCCATTGAGTTGTCCTCAAAACCAATATACATCCTGCTATATCTCCCACATGGAAAGTGCCAGGAGGGAGAAGTGGCGATTATGTTTAGACTTTCTCGGAACTGCTTCAAATCAACTAGATATCTTTGTGCTGTAAATCTCCCAACAGCCAAACGCAAAAGCAGCAAACATCTCGCTGTATGTCCCACATCCAAAGTGCCAAGAGAGAGCTTGCTCTCCCTGTCTTTGAGTACTGTTTTCGCTGTGCCGGTTACCTCTTTGCTAACATTCTCTTCAGCGCTGCAGGGAAACCAGGAACCACGTGGAGAAGGCACCCACACTGAAAGTGCCTGGAGGGAACATTGGGGCTTCTTCTCAGTGTCTCTGACATAGGGTTTCACTGTCCCGGGAAAGTCTCTGCTAACACCCTGCAGAGCGCTGTGCCCAATCTACAGAAACGTCTTGCGGTATCTCCTACAGGGAAAGTGCCAGGAGGGAATTGTCGAGCTTGTTCTCAGTGTCTCTGAGAATTGCTCTGATTATCCCTGTGACCTCTTTGCTAAGACTCTCCAGAGAGCCGTCCTCAAAACCAACACACATCTTGACATATCTCCCTCATTGATCGCAGTGTCTCCAGGAACGGCATTCAAGGAGCCAGGAACTTTTCTCCCTACACTGTCCATTGAGTTGTCCTCAAAACCAATATACATCCTGCTATATCTCCCACATGGAAAGTGCCAGGAGGGAGAAGTGGCGATTATGTTTAGACTTTCTCGGAACTGCTTCAAATCAACTAGATATCTTTGTGCTGTAAATCTCCCAACAGCCAAACGCAAAAGCAGCAAACATCTCGCTGTATGTCCCACATCCAAAGTGCCAAGAGAGAGCTTGCTCTCCCTGTCTTTGAGTACTGTTTTCGCTGTGCCGGTTACCTCTTTGCTAACATTCTCTTCAGCGCTGCAGGGTACCAGGAACCACGTGGAGAAGGCACCCACACTGAAAGTGCCTGGAGGGAACATTGGGGCTTCTTCTCAGTGTCTCTGACATAGGGTTTCACTGTCCCGGGAAAGTCTCTGCTAACACCCTGCAGAGCGCTGTGCCCAATCTACAGAAACGTCTTGCGGTATCTCCTACAGGGAAAGTGCCAGGAGGGAACTGTCCATCTTGTTCTCAGTGTCTCTGAGAATTGCTCTGATTATCCCTGTGACCTCTTTGCTAAGACTCTCCAGAGAGCCGTCCTCAAAACCAACACACATCTTGACATATCTCCCTCATTGATCGCAGTGTCTCCAGGAACGGCATTCAAGGAGCCAGGAACTTTTCTCCCTACACTGTCCATTGAGTTGTCCTCAAAACCAATATACATCCTGCTATATCTCCCACATGGAAAGTGCCAGGAGGGAGAAGTGGCGATTATGTTTAGACTTTCTCGGAACTGCTTCAAATCAACTAGATAACTTTGTGCTGTAAATCTCCCAACAGCCAAACGCAAAAGCAGCAAACATCTCGCTGTATGTCCCACATCCAAAGTGCCAAGAGAGAGCTTGCTCTCCCTGTCTTTGAGTACTGTTTTCGCTGTGCCGGTTACCTCTTTGCTAACATTCTCTTCAGCGCTGCAGGGAAACCAGGAACCACGTGGAGAAGGCACCCACACTGAAAGTGCCTGGAGGGAACATTGGGGCTTCTTCTCAGTGTCTCTGACATAGGGTTTCACTGTCCCGGGAAAGTCTCTGCTAACACCCTGCAGAGCGCTGTGCCCAATCTACAGAAACGTCTTGCGGTATCTCCTACAGGGAAAGTGCCAGGAGGGAACTGTCCATCTTGTTCTCAGTGTCTCTGAGAATTGCTCTGATTATCCCTGTGACCTCTTTGCTAAGACTCTCCAGAGAGCCGTCCTCAAAACCAACACACATCTTGACATATCTCCCACATTGATCGCAGTGTCTCCAGGAACGGCATTCAAGGAGCCAGGAACTTTTCTCCCTACACTGTCCATTGAGTTGTCCTCAAAACCAATATACATCCTGCTATATCTCCCACATGGAAAGTGCCAGGAGGGAGAAGTGGCGATTATGTTTAGACTTTCTCGGAACTGCTTCAAATCAACTAGATATCTTTGTGCTGTAAATCTCCCAACAGCCAAACGCAAAAGCAGCAAACATCTCGCTGTATGTCCCACATCCAAAGTGCCAAGAGAGAGCTTGCTCTCCCTGTCTTTGAGTACTGTTTTCGCTGTGCCGGTTACCTCTTTCCTAACATTCTCTTCAGCGCTGCAGGGAAACCAGGAACCACGTGGAGAAGGCACCCACACTGAAAGTGCCTGGAGGGAACATTGGGGCTTCTTCTCAGTGTCTCTGACATAGGGTTTCACTGTCCCGGGAAAGTCTCTGCTAACACCCTGCAGAGCGCTGTGCCCAATCTACAGAAACGTCTTGCGGTATCTCCTACAGGGAAAGTGCCAGGAGGGAATTGTCGAGCTTGTTCTCAGTGTCTCTGAGAATTGCTCTGATTATCCCTGTGACCTCTTTGCTAAGACTCTCCAGAGAGCCGTCCTCAAAACCAACACACATCTTGACATATCTCCCACATTGATCGCAGTGTCTCCAGGAACGGCATTCAAGGAGCCAGGAACTTTTCTCCCTACACTGTCCATTGAGTTGTCCTCAAAACCAATATACATCCTGCTATATCTCCCACATGGAAAGTGCCAGGAGGGAGAAGTGGCGATTATGTTTAGACTTTCTCGGAACTGCTTCAAATCAACTAGATATCTTTGTGCTGTAAATCTCCCAACAGCCAAACGCAAAAGCAGCAAACATCTCGCTGTATGTCCCACATCCAAAGTGCCAAGAGAGAGCTTGCTCTCCCTCTCTTTGAGTACTGTTTTCGCTGTGCCGGTTACCTCTTTGCTAACATTCTCTTCAGCGCTGCAGGGAAACCAGGAACCACGTGGAGAAGGCACCCACACTGAAAGTGCCTGGAGGGAACATTGGGGCTTCTTCTCAGTGTCTCTGACATAGGGTTTCACTGTCCCGGGAAAGTCTCTGCTAACACCCTGCAGAGCGCTGTGCCCAATCTACAGAAACGTCTTGCGGTATCTCCTACAGGGAAAGTGCCAGGAGGGAACTGTCCATCTTGTTCTCAGTGTCTCTGAGAATTGCTCTGATTATCCCTGTGACCTCTTTGCTAAGACTCTCCAGAGAGCCGTCCTCAAAACCAACACACATCTTGACATATCTCCCACATTGATCGCAGTGTCTCCAGGAACGGCATTCAAGGAGCCAGGAACTTTTCTCCCTACACTGTCCATTGAGTTGTCCTCAAAACCAATATACATCCTGCTATATCTCCCACATGGAAAGTGCCAGGAGGGAGAAGTGGCGATTATGTTTAGACTTTCTCGGAACTGCTTCAAATCAACTAGATATCTTTGTGCTGTAAATCTCCCAACAGCCAAACGCAAAAGCAGCAAACATCTCGCTGTATGTCCCACATCCAAAGTGCCAAGAGAGAGCTTGCTCTCCCTGTCTTTGAGTACTGTTTTCGCTGTGCCGGTTACCTCTTTGCTAACATTCTCTTCAGCGCTGCAGGGAAACCAGGAACCACGTGGAGAAGGCACCCACACTGAAAGTGCCTGGAGGGAACATTGGGGCTTCTTCTCAGTGTCTCTGACATAGGGTTTCACTGTCCCGGGAAAGTCTCTGCTAACACCCTGCAGAGCGCTGTGCCCAATCTACAGAAACGTCTTGCGGTATCTCCTACAGGGAAAGTGCCAGGAGGGAATTGTCGAGCTTGTTCTCAGTGTCTCTGAGAATTGCTCTGATTATCCCTGTGACCTCTTTGCTAAGACTCTCCAGAGAGCCGTCCTCAAAACCAACACACATCTTGACATATCTCCCACATTGATCGCAGTGTCTCCAGGAACGGCATTCAAGGAGCCAGGAACTTTTCTCCCTACACTGTCCATTGAGTTGTCCTCAAAACCAATATACATCCTGCTATATCTCCCACATGGAAAGTGCCAGGAGGGAGAAGTGGCGATTATGTTTAGACTTTCTCGGAACTGCTTCAAATCAACTAGATATCTTTGTGCTGTAAATCTCCCAACAGCCAAACGCAAAAGCAGCAAACATCTCGCTGTATGTCCCACATCCAAAGTGCCAAGAGAGAGCTTGCTCTCCCTGTCTTTGAGTACTGTTTTCGCTGTGCCGGTTACCTCTTTGCTAACATTCTCTTCAGCGCTGCAGGGAAACCAGGAACCACGTGGAGAAGGCACCCACACTGAAAGTGCCTGGAGGGAACATTGGGGCTTCTTCTCAGTGTCTCTGACATAGGGTTTCACTGTCCCGGGAAAGTCTCTGCTAACACCCTGCAGAGCGCTGTGCCCAATCTACAGAAACGTCTTGCGGTATCTCCTACAGGGAAAGTGCCAGGAGGGAATTGTCGAGCTTGTTCTCAGTGTCTCTGAGAATTGCTCTGATTATCCCTGTGACCTCTTTGCTAAGACTCTCCAGAGAGCCGTCCTCAAAACCAACACACATCTTGACATATCTCCCACATTGATCGCAGTGTCTCCAGGAACGGCATTCAAGGAGCCAGGAACTTTTCTCCCTACACTGTCCATTGAGTTGTCCTCAAAACCAATATACATCCTGCTATATCTCCCACATGGAAAGTGCCAGGAGGGAGAAGTGGCGATTATGTTTAGACTTTCTCGGAACTGCTTCAAATCAACTAGATATCTTTGTGCTGTAAATCTCCCAACAGCCAAACGCAAAAGCAGCAAACATCTCGCTGTATGTCCCACATCCAAAGTGCCAAGAGAGAGCTTGCTCTCCCTGTCTTTGAGTACTGTTTTCGCTGTGCCGGTTACCTCTTTGCTAACATTCTCTTCAGCGCTGCAGGGAAACCAGGAACCACGTGGAGAAGGCACCCACACTGAAAGTGCCTGGAGGGAACATTGGGGCTTCTTCTCAGTGTCTCTGACATAGGGTTTCACTGTCCCGGGAAAGTCTCTGCTAACACCCTGCAGAGCGCTGTGCCCAATCTACAGAAACGTCTTGCGGTATCTCCTACAGGGAAAGTGCCAGGAGGGAACTGTCCATCTTGTTCTCAGTGTCTCTGAGAATTGCTCTGATTATCCCTGTGACCTCTTTGCTAAGACTCTCCAGAGAGCCGTCCTCAAAACCAACACACATCTTGACATATCTCCCTCATTGATCGCAGTGTCTCCAGGAACGGCATTCAAGGAGCCAGGAACTTTTCTCCCTACACTGTCCATTGAGTTGTCCTCAAAACCAATATACATCCTGCTATATCTCCCACATGGAAAGTGCCAGGAGGGAGAAGTGGCGATTATGTTTAGACTTTCTCGGAACTGCTTCAAATCAACTAGATAACTTTGTGCTGTAAATCTCCCAACAGCCAAACGCAAAAGCAGCAAACATCTCGCTGTATGTCCCACATCCAAAGTGCCAAGAGAGAGCTTGCTCTCCCTGTCTTTGAGTACTGTTTTCGCTGTGCCGGTTACCTCTTTGCTAACATTCTCTTCAGCGCTGCAGGGAAACCAGGAACCACGTGGAGAAGGCACCCACACTGAAAGTGCCTGGAGGGAACATTGGGGCTTCTTCTCAGTGTCTCTGACATAGGGTTTCACTGTCCCGGGAAAGTCTCTGCTAACACCCTGCAGAGCGCTGTGCCCAATCTACAGAAACGTCTTGCGGTATCTCCTACAGGGAAAGTGCCAGGAGGGAACTGTCCATCTTGTTCTCAGTGTCTCTGAGAATTGCTCTGATTATCCCTGTGACCTCTTTGCTAAGACTCTCCAGAGAGCCGTCCTCAAAACCAACACACATCTTGACATATCTCCCACATTGATCGCAGTGTCTCCAGGAACGGCATTCAAGGAGCCAGGAACTTTTCTCCCTACACTGTCCATTGAGTTGTCCTCAAAACCAATATACATCCTGCTATATCTCCCACATGGAAAGTGCCAGGAGGGAGAAGTGGCGATTATGTTTAGACTTTCTCGGAACTGCTTCAAATCAACTAGATATCTTTGTGCTGTAAATCTCCCAACAGCCAAACGCAAAAGCAGCAAACATCTCGCTGTATGTCCCACATCCAAAGTGCCAAGAGAGAGCTTGCTCTCCCTGTCTTTGAGTACTGTTTTCGCTGTGCCGGTTACCTCTTTGCTAACATTCTCTTCAGCGCTGCAGGGAAACCAGGAACCACGTGGAGAAGGCACCCACACTGAAAGTGCCTGGAGGGAACATTGGGGCTTCTTCTCAGTGTCTCTGACATAGGGTTTCACTGTCCCGGGAAAGTCTCTGCTAACACCCTGCAGAGCGCTGTGCCCAATCTACAGAAACGTCTTGCGGTATCTCCTACAGGGAAAGTGCCAGGAGGGAACTGTCCATCTTGTTCTCAGTGTCTCTGAGAATTGCTCTGATTATCCCTGTGACCTCTTTGCTAAGACTCTCCAGAGAGCCGTCCTCAAAACCAACACACATCTTGACATATCTCCCACATTGATCGCAGTGTCTCCAGGAACGGCATTCAAGGAGCCAGGAACTTTTCTCCCTACACTGTCCATTGAGTTGTCCTCAAAACCAATATACATCCTGCTATATCTCCCACATGGAAAGTGCCAGGAGGGAGAAGTGGCGATTATGTTTAGACTTTCTCGGAACTGCTTCAAATCAACTAGATATCTTTGTGCTGTAAATCTCCCAACAGCCAAACGCAAAAGCAGCAAACATCTCGCTGTATGTCCCACATCCAAAGTGCCAAGAGAGAGCTTGCTCTCCCTGTCTTTGAGTACTGTTTTCGCTGTGCCGGTTACCTCTTTGCTAACATTCTCTTCAGCGCTGCAGGGAAACCAGGAACCACGTGGAGAAGGCACCCACACTGAAAGTGCCTGGAGGGAACATTGGGGCTTCTTCTCAGTGTCTCTGACATAGGGTTTCACTGTCCCGGGAAAGTCTCTGCTAACACCCTGCAGAGCGCTGTGCCCAATCTACAGAAACGTCTTGCGGTATCTCCTACAGGGAAAGTGCCAGGAGGGAATTGTCGAGCTTGTTCTCAGTGTCTCTGAGAATTGCTCTGATTATCCCTGTGACCTCTTTGCTAAGACTCTCCAGAGAGCCGTCCTCAAAACCAACACACATCTTGACATATCTCCCTCATTGATCGCAGTGTCTCCAGGAACGGCATTCAAGGAGCCAGGAACTTTTCTCCCTACACTGTCCATTGAGTTGTCCTCAAAACCAATATACATCCTGCTATATCTCCCACATGGAAAGTGCCAGGAGGGAGAAGTGGCGATTATGTTTAGACTTTCTCGGAACTGCTTCAAATCAACTAGATATCTTTGTGCTGTAAATCTCCCAACAGCCAAACGCAAAAGCAGCAAACATCTCGCTGTATGTCCCACATCCAAAGTGCCAAGAGAGAGCTTGCTCTCCCTGTCTTTGAGTACTGTTTTCGCTGTGCCGGTTACCTCTTTGCTAACATTCTCTTCAGCGCTGCAGGGAAACCAGGAACCACGTGGAGAAGGCACCCACACTGAAAGTGCCTGGAGGGAACATTGGGGCTTCTTCTCAGTGTCTCTGACATAGGGTTTCACTGTCCCGGGAAAGTCTCTGCTAACACCCTGCAGAGCGCTGTGCCCAATCTACAGAAACGTCTTGCGGTATCTCCTACAGGGAAAGTGCCAGGAGGGAACTGTCCATCTTGTTCTCAGTGTCTCTGAGAATTGCTCTGATTATCCCTGTGACCTCTTTGCTAAGACTCTCCAGAGAGCCGTCCTCAAAACCAACACACATCTTGACATATCTCCCTCATTGATCGCAGTGTCTCCAGGAACGGCATTCAAGGAGCCAGGAACTTTTCTCCCTACACTGTCCATTGAGTTGTCCTCAAAACCAATATACATCCTGCTATATCTCCCACATGGAAAGTGCCAGGAGGGAGAAGTGGCGATTATGTTTAGACTTTCTCGGAACTGCTTCAAATCAACTAGATATCTTTGTGCTGTAAATCTCCCAACAGCCAAACGCAAAAGCAGCAAACATCTCGCTGTATGTCCCACATCCAAAGTGCCAAGAGAGAGCTTGCTCTCCCTGTCTTTGAGTACTGTTTTCGCTGTGCCGGTTACCTCTTTGCTAACATTCTCTTCAGCGCTGCAGGGAAACCAGGAACCACGTGGAGAAGGCACCCACACTGAAAGTGCCTGGAGGGAACATTGGGGCTTCTTCTCAGTGTCTCTGACATAGGGTTTCACTGTCCCGGGAAAGTCTCTGCTAACACCCTGCAGAGCGCTGTGCCCAATCTACAGAAACGTCTTGCGGTATCTCCTACAGGGAAAGTGCCAGGAGGGAACTGTCCATCTTGTTCTCAGTGTCTCTGAGAATTGCTCTGATTATCCCTGTGACCTCTTTGCTAAGAATCTCCAGAGAGCCGTCCTCAAAACAAACACACATCTTGACATATCTCCCACATTGATCGCAGTGTCTCCAGGAACGGCATTCAAGGAGCCAGGAACTTTTCTCCCTACACTGTCCATTGAGTTGTCCTCAAAACCAATATACATCCTGCTATATCTCCCACATGGAAAGTGCCAGGAGGGAGAAGTGGCGATTATGTTTAGACTTTCTCGGAACTGCTTCAAATCAACTAGATATCTTTGTGCTGTAAATCGCCCAACAGCCAAACGCAAAAGCAGCAAACATCTCGCTGTATGTCCCACATCCAAAGTGCCAAGAGAGAGCTTGCTCTCCCTGTCTTTGAGTACTGTTTTCGCTGTGCCGGTTACCTCTTTGCTAACATTCTCTTCAGCGCTGCAGGGAAACCAGGAACCACGTGGAGAAGGCACCCACACTGAAAGTGCCTGGAGGGAACATTGGGGCTTCTTCTCAGTGTCTCTGACATAGGGTTTCACTGTCCCGGGAAAGTCTCTGCTAACACCCTGCAGAGCGCTGTGCCCAATCTACAGAAACGTCTTGCGGTATCTCCTACAGGGAAAGTGCCAGGAGGGAATTGTCGAGCTTGTTCTCAGTGTCTCTGAGAATTGCTCTGATTATCCCTGTGACCTCTTTGCTAAGACTCTCCAGAGAGCCGTCCTCAAAACAAACACACATCTTGACATATCTCCCTCATTGATCGCAGTGTCTCCAGGAACGGCATTCAAGGAGCCAGGAACTTTTCTCCCTACACTGTCCATTGAGTTGTCCTCAAAACCAATATACATCCTGCTATATCTCCCACATGGAAAGTGCCAGGAGGGAGAAGTGGCGATTATGTTTAGACTTTCTCGGAACTGCTTCAAATCAACTAGATATCTTTGTGCTGTAAATCTCCCAACAGCCAAACGCAAAAGCAGCAAACATCTCGCTGTATGTCCCACATCCAAAGTGCCAAGAGAGAGCTTGCTCTCCCTGTCTTTGAGTACTGTTTTCACTGTCCCGGTTACCTCTTTGCTAACATTCTCTTCAGCGCTGCAGGGAAACCAGGAACCACGTGGAGAAGGCACCCACACTGAAAGTGCCTGGAGGGAACATTGGGGCTTCTTCTCAGTGTCTCTGACATAGGGTTTCACTGTCCCGGGAAAGTCTCTGCTAACACCCTGCAGAGCGCTGTGCCCAATCTACAGAAACGTCTTGCGGTATCTCCTACAGGGAAAGTGCCAGGAGGGAACTGTCCATCTTGTTCTCAGTGTCTCTGAGAATTGCTCTGATTATCCCTGTGACCTCTTTGCTAAGACTCTCCAGAGAGCCGTCCTCAAAACCAACACACATCTTGACATATCTCCCTCATTGATCGCAGTGTCTCCAGGAACGGCATTCAAGGAGCCAGGAACTTTTCTCCCTACACTGTCCATTGAGTTGTCCTCAAAACCAATATACATCCTGCTATATCTCCCACATGGAAAGTGCCAGGAGGGAGAAGTGGCGATTATGTTTAGACTTTCTCGGAACTGCTTCAAATCAACTAGATATCTTTGTGCTGTAAATCTCCCAACAGCCAAACGCAAAAGCAGCAAACATCTCGCTGTATGTCCCACATCCAAAGTGCCAAGAGAGAGCTTGCTCTCCCTGTCTTTGAGTACTGTTTTCGCTGTGCCGGTTACCTCTTTGCTAACATTCTCTTCAGCGCTGCAGGGAAACCAGGAACCACGTGGAGAAGGCACCCACACTGAAAGTGCCTGGAGGGAACATTGGGGCTTCTTCTCAGTGTCTCTGACATAGGGTTTCACTGTCCCGGGAAAGTCTCTGCTAACACCCTGCAGAGCGCTGTGCCCAATCTACAGAAACGTCTTGCGGTATCTCCTACAGGGAAAGTGCCAGGAGGGAACTGTCCATCTTGTTCTCAGTGTCTCTGAGAATTGCTCTGATTATCCCTGTGACCTCTTTGCTAAGACTCTCCAGAGAGCCGTCCTCAAAACCAACACACATCTTGACATATCTCCCACATTGATCGCAGTGTCTCCAGGAACGGCATTCAAGGAGCCAGGAACTTTTCTCCCTACACTGTCCATTGAGTTGTCCTCAAAACCAATATACATCCTGCTATATCTCCCACATGGAAAGTGCCAGGAGGGAGAAGTGGCGATTATGTTTAGACTTTCTCGGAACTGCTTCAAATCAACTAGATATCTTTGTGCTGTAAATCTCCCAACAGCCAAACGCAAAAGCAGCAAACATCTCGCTGTATGTCCCACATCCAAAGTGCCAAGAGAGAGCTTGCTCTCCCTGTCTTTGAGTACTGTTTTCGCTGTGCCGGTTACCTCTTTGCTAACATTCTCTTCAGCGCTGCAGGGAAACCAGGAACCACGTGGAGAAGGCACCCACACTGAAAGTGCCTGGAGGGAACATTGGGGCTTCTTCTCAGTGTCTCTGACATAGGGTTTCACTGTCCCGGGAAAGTCTCTGCTAACACCCTGCAGAGTGCTGTGCCCAATCTACAGAAACGTCTTGCGGTATCTCCTACAGGGAAAGTGCCAGGAGGGAACTGTCCATCTTGTTCTCAGTGTCTCTGAGAATTGCTCTGATTATCCCTGTGACCTCTTTGCTAAGACTCTCCAGAGAGCCGTCCTCAAAACAAACACACATCTTGACATATCTCCCACATTGATCGCAGTGTCTCCAGGAAAGGCATTCAAGGAGCCAGGAACTTTTCTCCCTACACTGTCCATTGAGTTGTCCTCAAAACCAATATACATCCTGCTATATCTCCCACATGGAAAGTGCCAGGAGGGAGAAGTGGCGATTATGTTTAGACTTTCTCGGAACTGCTTCAAATCAACTAGATATCTTTGTGCTGTAAATCTCCCAACAGCCAAACGCAAAAGCAGCAAACATCTCGCTGTATGTCCCACATCCAAAGTGCCAAGAGAGAGCTTGCTCTCCCTGTCTTTGAGTACTGTTTTCGCTGTGCCGGTTACCTCTTTGCTAACATTCTCTTCAGCGCTGCAGGGAAACCAGGAACCACGTGGAGAAGGCACCCACACTGAAAGTGCCTGGAGGGAACATTGGGGCTTCTTCTCAGTGTCTCTGACATAGGGTTTCACTGTCCCGGGAAAGTCTCTGCTAACACCCTGCAGAGCGCTGTGCCCAATCTACAGAAACGTCTTGCGGTATCTCCTACAGGGAAAGTGCCAGGAGGGAATTGTCGAGCTTGTTCTCAGTGTCTCTGAGAATTGCTCTGATTATCCCTGTGACCTCTTTGCTAAGACTCTCCAGAGAGCCGTCCTCAAAACCAACACACATCTTGACATATCTCCCACATTGATCGCAGTGTCTCCAGGAACGGCATTCAAGGAGCCAGGAACTTTTCTCCCTACACTGTCCATTGAGTTGTCCTCAAAACCAATATACATCCTGCTATATCTCCCACATGGAAAGTGCCAGGAGGGAGAAGTGGCGATTATGTTTAGACTTTCTCGGAACTGCTTCAAATCAACTAGATATCTTTGTGCTGTAAATCTCCCAACAGCCAAACGCAAAAGCAGCAAACATCTCGCTGTATGTCCCACATCCAAAGTGCCAAGAGAGAGCTTGCTCTCCCTGTCTTTGAGTACTGTTTTCGCTGTGCCGGTTACCTCTTTGCTAACATTCTCTTCAGCGCTGCAGGGAAACCAGGAACCACGTGGAGAAGGCACCCACACTGAAAGTGCCTGGAGGGAACATTGGGGCTTCTTCTCAGTGTCTCTGACATAGGGTTTCACTGTCCCGGGAAAGTCTCTGCTAACACCCTGCAGAGCGCTGTGCCCAATCTACAGAAACGTCTTGCGGTATCTCCTACAGGGAAAGTGCCAGGAGGGAACTGTCCATCTTGTTCTCAGTGTCTCTGAGAATTGCTCTGATTATCCCTGTGACCTCTTTGCTAAGACTCTCCAGAGAGCCGTCCTCAAAACCAACACACATCTTGACATATCTCCCTCATTGATCGCAGTGTCTCCAGGAACGGCATTCAAGGAGCCAGGAACTTTTCTCCCTACACTGTCCATTGAGTTGTCCTCAAAACCAATATACATCCTGCTATATCTCCCACATGGAAAGTGCCAGGAGGGAGAAGTGGCGATTATGTTTAGACTTTCTCGGAACTGCTTCAAATCAACTAGATAACTTTGTGCTGTAAATCTCCCAACAGCCAAACGCAAAAGCAGCAAACATCTCGCTGTATGTCCCACATCCAAAGTGCCAAGAGAGAGCTTGCTCTCCCTGTCTTTGAGTACTGTTTTCGCTGTGCCGGTTACCTCTTTGCTAACATTCTCTTCAGCGCTGCAGGGAAACCAGGAACCACGTGGAGAAGGCACCCACACTGAAAGTGCCTGGAGGGAACATTGGGGCTTCTTCTCAGTGTCTCTGACATAGGGTTTCACTGTCCCGGGAAAGTCTCTGCTAACACCCTGCAGAGCGCTGTGCCCAATCTACAGAAACGTCTTGCGGTATCTCCTACAGGGAAAGTGCCAGGAGGGAACTGTCCATCTTGTTCTCAGTGTCTCTGAGAATTGCTCTGATTATCCCTGTGACCTCTTTGCTAAGACTCTCCAGAGAGCCGTCCTCAAAACCAACACACATCTTGACATATCTCCCACATTGATCGCAGTGTCTCCAGGAACGGCATTCAAGGAGCCAGGAACTTTTCTCCCTACACTGTCCATTGAGTTGTCCTCAAAACCAATATACATCCTGCTATATCTCCCACATGGAAAGTGCCAGGAGGGAGAAGTGGCGATTATGTTTAGACTTTCTCGGAACTGCTTCAAATCAACTAGATATCTTTGTGCTGTAAATCTCCCAACAGCCAAACGCAAAAGCAGCAAACATCTCGCTGTATGTCCCACATCCAAAGTGCCAAGAGAGAGCTTGCTCTCCCTGTCTTTGAGTACTGTTTTCGCTGTGCCGGTTACCTCTTTGCTAACATTCTCTTCAGCGCTGCAGGGAAACCAGGAACCACGTGGAGAAGGCACCCACACTGAAAGTGCCTGGAGGGAACATTGGGGCTTCTTCTCAGTGTCTCTGACATAGGGTTTCACTGTCCCGGGAAAGTCTCTGCTAACACCCTGCAGAGCGCTGTGCCCAATCTACAGAAACGTCTTGCGGTATCTCCTACAGGGAAAGTGCCAGGAGGGAACTGTCCATCTTGTTCTCAGTGTCTCTGAGAATTGCTCTGATTATCCCTGTGACCTCTTTGCTAAGACTCTCCAGAGAGCCGTCCTCAAAACCAACACACATCTTGACATATCTCCCTCATTGATCGCAGTGTCTCCAGGAACGGCATTCAAGGAGCCAGGAACTTTTCTCCCTACACTGTCCATTGAGTTGTCCTCAAAACCAATATACATCCTGCTATATCTCCCACATGGAAAGTGCCAGGAGGGAGAAGTGGCGATTATGTTTAGACTTTCTCGGAACTGCTTCAAATCAACTAGATAACTTTGTGCTGTAAATCTCCCAACAGCCAAACGCAAAAGCAGCAAACATCTCGCTGTATGTCCCACATCCAAAGTGCCAAGAGAGAGCTTGCTCTCCCTGTCTTTGAGTACTGTTTTCGCTGTGCCGGTTACCTCTTTGCTAACATTCTCTTCAGCGCTGCAGGGAAACCAGGAACCACGTGGAGAAGGCACCCACACTGAAAGTGCCTGGAGGGAACATTGGGGCTTCTTCTCAGTGTCTCTGACATAGGGTTTCACTGTCCCGGGAAAGTCTCTGCTAACACCCTGCAGAGCGCTGTGCCCAATCTACAGAAACGTCTTGCGGTATCTCCTACAGGGAAAGTGCCAGGAGGGAACTGTCCATCTTGTTCTCAGTGTCTCTGAGAATTGCTCTGATTATCCCTGTGACCTCTTTGCTAAGACTCTCCAGAGAGCCGTCCTCAAAACCAACACACATCTTGACATATCTCCCACATTGATCGCAGTGTCTCCAGGAACGGCATTCAAGGAGCCAGGAACTTTTCTCCCTACACTGTCCATTGAGTTGTCCTCAAAACCAATATACATCCTGCTATATCTCCCACATGGAAAGTGCCAGGAGGGAGAAGTGGCGATTATGTTTAGACTTTCTCGGAACTGCTTCAAATCAACTAGATATCTTTGTGCTGTAAATCTCCCAACAGCCAAACGCAAAAGCAGCAAACATCTCGCTGTATGTCCCACATCCAAAGTGCCAAGAGAGAGCTTGCTCTCCCTGTCTTTGAGTACTGTTTTCGCTGTGCCGGTTACCTCTTTGCTAACATTCTCTTCAGCGCTGCAGGGAAACCAGGAACCACGTGGAGAAGGCACCCACACTGAAAGTGCCTGGAGGGAACATTGGGGCTTCTTCTCAGTGTCTCTGACATAGGGTTTCACTGTCCCGGGAAAGTCTCTGCTAACACCCTGCAGAGCGCTGTGCCCAATCTACAGAAACGTCTTGCGGTATCTCCTACAGGGAAAGTGCCAGGAGGGAATTGTCGAGCTTGTTCTCAGTGTCTCTGAGAATTGCTCTGATTATCCCTGTGACCTCTTTGCTAAGACTCTCCAGAGAGCCGTCCTCAAAACCAACACACATCTTGACATATCTCCCACATTGATCGCAGTGTCTCCAGGAACGGCATTCAAGGAGCCAGGAACTTTTCTCCCTACACTGTCCATTGAGTTGTCCTCAAAACCAATATACATCCTGCTATATCTCCCACATGGAAAGTGCCAGGAGGGAGAAGTGGCGATTATGTTTAGACTTTCTCGGAACTGCTTCAAATCAACTAGATATCTTTGTGCTGTAAATCTCCCAACAGCCAAACGCAAAAGCAGCAAACATCTCGCTGTATGTCCCACATCCAAAGTGCCAAGAGAGAGCTTGCTCTCCCTCTCTTTGAGTACTGTTTTCACTGTCCCGGTTACCTCTTTGCTAACATTCTCTTCAGCGCTGCAGGGAAACCAGGAACCACGTGGAGAAGGCACCCACACTGAAAGTGCCTGGAGGGAACATTGGGGCTTCTTCTCAGTGTCTCTGACATAGGGTTTCACTGTCCCGGGAAAGTCTCTGCTAACACCCTGCAGAGCGCTGTGCCCAATCTACAGAAACGTCTTGCGGTATCTCCTACAGGGAAAGTGCCAGGAGGGAACTGTCCATCTTGTTCTCAGTGTCTCTGAGAATTGCTCTGATTATCCCTGTGACCTCTTTGCTAAGACTCTCCAGAGAGCCGTCCTCAAAACCAACACACATCTTGACATATCTCCCACATTGATCGCAGTGTCTCCAGGAACGGCATTCAAGGAGCCAGGAACTTTTCTCCCTACACTGTCCATTGAGTTGTCCTCAAAACCAATATACATCCTGCTATATCTCCCACATGGAAAGTGCCAGGAGGGAGAAGTGGCGATTATGTTTAGACTTTCTCGGAACTGCTTCAAATCAACTAGATATCTTTGTGCTGTAAATCTCCCAACAGCCAAACGCAAAAGCAGCAAACATCTCGCTGTATGTCCCACATCCAAAGTGCCAAGAGAGAGCTTGCTCTCCCTGTCTTTGAGTACTGTTTTCGCTGTGCCGGTTACCTCTTTGCTAACATTCTCTTCAGCGCTGCAGGGAAACCAGGAACCACGTGGAGAAGGCACCCACACTGAAAGTGCCTGGAGGGAACATTGGGGCTTCTTCTCAGTGTCTCTGACATAGGGTTTCACTGTCCCGGGAAAGTCTCTGCTAACACCCTGCAGAGCGCTGTGCCCAATCTACAGAAACGTCTTGCGGTATCTCCTACAGGGAAAGTGCCAGGAGGGAATTGTCGAGCTTGTTCTCAGTGTCTCTGAGAATTGCTCTGATTATCCCTGTGACCTCTTTGCTAAGACTCTCCAGAGAGCCGTCCTCAAAACCAACACACATCTTGACATATCTCCCACATTGATCGCAGTGTCTCCAGGAACGGCATTCAAGGAGCCAGGAACTTTTCTCCCTACACTGTCCATTGAGTTGTCCTCAAAACCAATATACATCCTGCTATATCTCCCACATGGAAAGTGCCAGGAGGGAGAAGTGGCGATTATGTTTAGACTTTCTCGGAACTGCTTCAAATCAACTAGATATCTTTGTGCTGTAAATCTCCCAACAGCCAAACGCAAAAGCAGCAAACATCTCGCTGTATGTCCCACATCCAAAGTGCCAAGAGAGAGCTTGCTCTCCCTGTCTTTGAGTACTGTTTTCGCTGTGCCGCTTACCTCTTTGCTAACATTCTCTTCAGCGCTGCAGGGAAACCAGGAACCACGTGGAGAAGGCACCCACACTGAAAGTGCCTGGAGGGAACATTGGGGCTTCTTCTCAGTGTCTCTGACATAGGGTTTCACTGTCCCGGGAAAGTCTCTGCTAACACCCTGCAGAGCGCTGTGCCCAATCTACAGAAACGTCTTGCGGTATCTCCTACAGGGAAAGTGCCAGGAGGGAATTGTCGAGCTTGTTCTCAGTGTCTCTGAGAATTGCTCTGATTATCCCTGTGACCTCTTTGCTAAGACTCTCCAGAGAGCCGTCCTCAAAACCAACACACATCTTGACATATCTCCCACATTGATCGCAGTGTCTCCAGGAACGGCATTCAAGGAGCCAGGAACTTTTCTCCCTACACTGTCCATTGAGTTGTCCTCAAAACCAATATACATCCTGCTATATCTCCCACATGGAAAGTGCCAGGAGGGAGAAGTGGCGATTATGTTTAGACTTTCTCGGAACTGCTTCAAATCAACTAGATATCTTTGTGCTGTAAATCTCCCAACAGCCAAACGCAAAAGCAGCAAACATCTCGCTGTATGTCCCACATCCAAAGTGCCAAGAGAGAGCTTGCTCTCCCTGTCTTTGAGTACTGTTTTCGCTGTGCCGGTTACCTCTTTGCTAACATTCTCTTCAGCGCTGCAGGGAAACCAGGAACCACGTGGAGAAGGCACCCACACTGAAAGTGCCTGGAGGGAACATTGGGGCTTCTTCTCAGTGTCTCTGACATAGGGTTTCACTGTCCCGGGAAAGTCTCTGCTAACACCCTGCAGAGCGCTGTGCCCAATCTACAGAAACGTCTTGCGGTATCTCCTACAGGGAAAGTGCCAGGAGGGAACTGTCCATCTTGTTCTCAGTGTCTCTGAGAATTGCTCTGATTATCCCTGTGACCTCTTTGCTAAGACTCTCCAGAGAGCCGTCCTCAAAACCAACACACATCTTGACATATCTCCCACATTGATCGCAGTGTCTCCAGGAACGGCATTCAAGGAGCCAGGAACTTTTCTCCCTACACTGTCCATTGAGTTGTCCTCAAAACCAATATACATCCTGCTATATCTCCCACATGGAAAGTGCCAGGAGGGAGAAGTGGCGATTATGTTTAGACTTTCTCGGAACTGCTTCAAATCAACTAGATATCTTTGTGCTGTAAATCTCCCAACAGCCAAACGCAAAAGCAGCAAACATCTCGCTGTATGTCCCACATCCAAAGTGCCAAGAGAGAGCTTGCTCTCCCTCTCTTTGAGTACTGTTTTCGCTGTGCCGGTTACCTCTTTGCTAACATTCTCTTCAGCGCTGCAGGGAAACCAGGAACCACGTGGAGAAGGCACCCACACTGAAAGTGCCTGGAGGGAACATTGGGGCTTCTTCTCAGTGTCTCTGACATAGGGTTTCACTGTCCCGGGAAAGTCTCTGCTAACACCCTGCAGAGCGCTGTGCCCAATCTACAGAAACGTCTTGCGGTATCTCCTACAGGGAAAGTGCCAGGAGGGAATTGTCGAGCTTGTTCTCAGTGTCTCTGAGAATTGCTCTGATTATCCCTGTGACCTCTTTGCTAAGACTCTCCAGAGAGCCGTCCTCAAAACCAACACACATCTTGACATATCTCCCACATTGATCGCAGTGTCTCCAGGAACGGCATTCAAGGAGCCAGGAACTTTTCTCCCTACACTGTCCATTGAGTTGTCCTCAAAACCAATATACATCCTGCTATATCTCCCACATGGAAAGTGCCAGGAGGGAGAAGTGGCGATTATGTTTAGACTTTCTCGGAACTGCTTCAAATCAACTAGATATCTTTGTGCTGTAAATCTCCCAACAGCCAAACGCAAAAGCAGCAAACATCTCGCTGTATGTCCCACATCCAAAGTGCCAAGAGAGAGCTTGCTCTCCCTGTCTTTGAGTACTGTTTTCGCTGTGCCGGTTACCTCTTTGCTAACATTCTCTTCAGCGCTGCAGGGAAACCAGGAACCACGTGGAGAAGGCACCCACACTGAAAGTGCCTGGAGGGAACATTGGGGCTTCTTCTCAGTGTCTCTGACATAGGGTTTCACTGTCCCGGGAAAGTCTCTGCTAACACCCTGCAGAGCGCTGTGCCCAATCTACAGAAACGTCTTGCGGTATCTCCTACAGGGAAAGTGCCAGGAGGGAACTGTCCATCTTGTTCTCAGTGTCTCTGAGAATTGCTCTGATTATCCCTGTGACCTCTTTGCTAAGACTCTCCAGAGAGCCGTCCTCAAAACCAACACACATCTTGACATATCTCCCACATTGATCGCAGTGTCTCCAGGAACGGCATTCAAGGAGCCAGGAACTTTTCTCCCTACACTGTCCATTGAGTTGTCCTCAAAACCAATATACATCCTGCTATATCTCCCACATGGAAAGTGCCAGGAGGGAGAAGTGGCGATTATGTTTAGACTTTCTCGGAACTGCTTCAAATCAACTAGATATCTTTGTGCTGTAAATCTCCCAACAGCCAAACGCAAAAGCAGCAAACATCTCGCTGTATGTCCCACATCCAAAGTGCCAAGAGAGAGCTTGCTCTCCCTGTCTTTGAGTACTGTTTTCGCTGTGCCGCTTACCTCTTTGCTAACATTCTCTTCAGCGCTGCAGGGAAACCAGGAACCACGTGGAGAAGGCACCCACACTGAAAGTGCCTGGAGGGAACATTGGGGCTTCTTCTCAGTGTCTCTGACATAGGGTTTCACTGTCCCGGGAAAGTCTCTGCTAACACCCTGCAGAGCGCTGTGCCCAATCTACAGAAACGTCTTGCGGTATCTCCTACAGGGAAAGTGCCAGGAGGGAATTGTCGAGCTTGTTCTCAGTGTCTCTGAGAATTGCTCTGATTATCCCTGTGACCTCTTTGCTAAGACTCTCCAGAGAGCCGTCCTCAAAACCAACACACATCTTGACATATCTCCCACATTGATCGCAGTGTCTCCAGGAACGGCATTCAAGGAGCCAGGAACTTTTCTCCCTACACTGTCCATTGAGTTGTCCTCAAAACCAATATACATCCTGCTATATCTCCCACATGGAAAGTGCCAGGAGGGAGAAGTGGCGATTATGTTTAGACTTTCTCGGAACTGCTTCAAATCAACTAGATATCTTTGTGCTGTAAATCTCCCAACAGCCAAACGCAAAAGCAGCAAACATCTCGCTGTATGTCCCACATCCAAAGTGCCAAGAGAGAGCTTGCTCTCCCTGTCTTTGAGTACTGTTTTCGCTGTGCCGGTTACCTCTTTGCTAACATTCTCTTCAGCGCTGCAGGGAAACCAGGAACCACGTGGAGAAGGCACCCACACTGAAAGTGCCTGGAGGGAACATTGGGGCTTCTTCTCAGTGTCTCTGACATAGGGTTTCACTGTCCCGGGAAAGTCTCTGCTAACACCCTGCAGAGCGCTGTGCCCAATCTACAGAAACGTCTTGCGGTATCTCCTACAGGGAAAGTGCCAGGAGGGAACTGTCCATCTTGTTCTCAGTGTCTCTGAGAATTGCTCTGATTATCCCTGTGACCTCTTTGCTAAGACTCTCCAGAGAGCCGTCCTCAAAACCAACACACATCTTGACATATCTCCCTCATTGATCGCAGTGTCTCCAGGAACGGCATTCAAGGAGCCAGGAACTTTTCTCCCTACACTGTCCATTGAGTTGTCCTCAAAACCAATATACATCCTGCTATATCTCCCACATGGAAAGTGCCAGGAGGGAGAAGTGGCGATTATGTTTAGACTTTCTCGGAACTGCTTCAAATCAACTAGATATCTTTGTGCTGTAAATCTCCCAACAGCCAAACGCAAAAGCAGCAAACATCTCGCTGTATGTCCCACATCCAAAGTGCCAAGAGAGAGCTTGCTCTCCGTCTCTTTGAGTACTGTTTTCACTGTCCCGGTTACCTCTTTGCTAACATTCTCTTCAGCGCTGCAGGGAAACCAGGAACCACGTGGAGAAGGCACCCACACTGAAAGTGCCTGGAGGGAACATTGGGGCTTCTTCTCAGTGTCTCTGACATAGGGTTTCACTGTCCCGGGAAAGTCTCTGCTAACACCCTGCAGAGCGCTGTGCCCAATCTACAGAAACGTCTTGCGGTATCTCCTACAGGGAAAGTGCCAGGAGGGAACTGTCCATCTTGTTCTCAGTGTCTCTGAGAATTGCTCTGATTATCCCTGTGACCTCTTTGCTAAGACTCTCCAGAGAGCCGTCCTCAAAACCAACACACATCTTGACATATCTCCCTCATTGATCGCAGTGTCTCCAGGAACGGCATTCAAGGAGCCAGGAACTTTTCTCCCTACACTGTCCATTGAGTTGTCCTCAAAACCAATATACATCCTGCTATATCTCCCACATGGAAAGTGCCAGGAGGGAGAAGTGGCGATTATGTTTAGACTTTCTCGGAACTGCTTCAAATCAACTAGATATCTTTGTGCTGTAAATCTCCCAACAGCCAAACGCAAAAGCAGCAAACATCTCGCTGTATGTCCCACATCCAAAGTGCCAAGAGAGAGCTTGCTCTCCCTGTCTTTGAGTACTGTTTTCGCTGTGCCGGTTACCTCTTTGCTAACATTCTCTTCAGCGCTGCAGGGAAACCAGGAACCACGTGGAGAAGGCACCCACACTGAAAGTGCCTGGAGGGAACATTGGGGCTTCTTCTCAGTGTCTCTGACATAGGGTTTCACTGTCCCGGGAAAGTCTCTGCTAACACCCTGCAGAGCGCTGTGCCCAATCTACAGAAACGTCTTGCGGTATCTCCTACAGGGAAAGTGCCAGGAGGGAATTGTCGAGCTTGTTCTCAGTGTCTCTGAGAATTGCTCTGATTATCCCTGTGACCTCTTTGCTAAGACTCTCCAGAGAGCCGTCCTCAAAACCAACACACATCTTGACATATCTCCCACATTGATCGCAGTGTCTCCAGGAACGGCATTCAAGGAGCCAGGAACTTTTCTCCCTACACTGTCCATTGAGTTGTCCTCAAAACCAATATACATCCTGCTATATCTCCCACATGGAAAGTGCCAGGAGGGAGAAGTGGCGATTATGTTTAGACTTTCTCGGAACTGCTTCAAATCAACTAGATATCTTTGTGCTGTAAATCTCCCAACAGCCAAACGCAAAAGCAGCAAACATCTCGCTGTATGTCCCACATCCAAAGTGCCAAGAGAGAGCTTGCTCTCCCTGTCTTTGAGTACTGTTTTCGCTGTGCCGGTTACCTCTTTGCTAACATTCTCTTCAGCGCTGCAGGGAAACCAGGAACCACGTGGAGAAGGCACCCACACTGAAAGTGCCTGGAGGGAACATTGGGGCTTCTTCTCAGTGTCTCTGACATAGGGTTTCACTGTCCCGGGAAAGTCTCTGCTAACACCCTGCAGAGCGCTGTGCCCAATCTACAGAAACGTCTTGCGGTATCTCCTACAGGGAAAGTGCCAGGAGGGAATTGTCGAGCTTGTTCTCAGTGTCTCTGAGAATTGCTCTGATTATCCCTGTGACCTCTTTGCTAAGACTCTCCAGAGAGCCGTCCTCAAAACCAACACACATCTTGACATATCTCCCACATTGATCGCAGTGTCTCCAGGAACGGCATTCAAGGAGCCAGGAACTTTTCTCCCTACACTGTCCATTGAGTTGTCCTCAAAACCAATATACATCCTGCTATATCTCCCACATGGAAAGTGCCAGGAGGGAGAAGTGGCGATTATGTCTAGACTTTCTCGGAACTGCTTCAAATCAACTAGATATCTTTGTGCTGTAAATCTCCCAACAGCCAAACGCAAAAGCAGCAAACATCTCGCTGTATGTCCCACATCCAAAGTGCCAAGAGAGAGCTTGCTCTCCCTCTCTTTGAGTACTGTTTTCGCTGTGCCGGTTACCTCTTTGCTAACATTCTCTTCAGCGCTGCAGGGAAACCAGGAACCACGTGGAGAAGGCACCCACACTGAAAGTGCCTGGAGGGAACATTGGGGCTTCTTCTCAGTGTCTCTGACATAGGGTTTCACTGTCCCGGGAAAGTCTCTGCTAACACCCTGCAGAGCGCTGTGCCCAATCTACAGAAACGTCTTGCGGTATCTCCTACAGGGAAAGTGCCAGGAGGGAATTGTCGAGCTTGTTCTCAGTGTCTCTGAGAATTGCTCTGATTATCCCTGTGACCTCTTTGCTAAGACTCTCCAGAGAGCCGTCCTCAAAACCAACACACATCTTGACATATCTCCCACATTGATCGCAGTGTCTCCAGGAACGGCATTCAAGGAGCCAGGAACTTTTCTCCCTACACTGTCCATTGAGTTGTCCTCAAAACCAATATACATCCTGCTATATCTCCCACATGGAAAGTGCCAGGAGGGAGAAGTGGCGATTATGTTTAGACTTTCTCGGAACTGCTTCAAATCAACTAGATATCTTTGTGCTGTAAATCTCCCAACAGCCAAACGCAAAAGCAGCAAACATCTCGCTGTATGTCCCACATCCAAAGTGCCAAGAGAGAGCTTGCTCTCCCTGTCTTTGAGTACTGTTTTCGCTGTGCCGGTTACCTCTTTGCTAACATTCTCTTCAGCGCTGCAGGGAAACCAGGAACCACGTGGAGAAGGCACCCACACTGAAAGTGCCTGGAGGGAACATTGGGGCTTCTTCTCAGTGTCTCTGACATAGGGTTTCACTGTCCCGGGAAAGTCTCTGCTAACACCCTGCAGAGCGCTGTGCCCAATCTACAGAAACGTCTTGCGGTATCTCCTACAGGGAAAGTGCCAGGAGGGAATTGTCGAGCTTGTTCTCAGTGTCTCTGAGAATTGCTCTGATTATCCCTGTGACCTCTTTGCTAAGACTCTCCAGAGAGCCGTCCTCAAAACCAACACACATCTTGACATATCTCCCACATTGATCGCAGTGTCTCCAGGAACGGCATTCAAGGAGCCAGGAACTTTTCTCCCTACACTGTCCATTGAGTTGTCCTCAAAACCAATATACATCCTGCTATATCTCCCACATGGAAAGTGCCAGGAGGGAGAAGTGGCGATTATGTTTAGACTTTCTCGGAACTGCTTCAAATCAACTAGATATCTTTGTGCTGTAAATCTCCCAACAGCCAAACGCAAAAGCAGCAAACATCTCGCTGTATGTCCCACATCCAAAGTGCCAAGAGAGAGCTTGCTCTCCCTCTCTTTGAGTACTGTTTTCGCTGTGCCGGTTACCTCTTTGCTAACATTCTCTTCAGCGCTGCAGGGAAACCAGGAACCACGTGGAGAAGGCACCCACACTGAAAGTGCCTGGAGGGAACATTGGGGCTTCTTCTCAGTGTCTCTGACATAGGGTTTCACTGTCCCGGGAAAGTCTCTGCTAACACCCTGCAGAGCGCTGTGCCCAATCTACAGAAACGTCTTGCGGTATCTCCTACAGGGAAAGTGCCAGGAGGGAACTGTCCATCTTGTTCTCAGTGTCTCTGAGAATTGCTCTGATTATCCCTGTGACCTCTTTGCTAAGACTCTCCAGAGAGCCGTCCTCAAAACAAACACACATCTTGACATATCTCCCACATTGATCGCAGTGTCTCCAGGAACGGCATTCAAGGAGCCAGGAACTTTTCTCCCTACACTGTCCATTGAGTTGTCCTCAAAACCAATATACATCCTGCTATATCTCCCACATGGAAAGTGCCAGGAGGGAGAAGTGGCGATTATGTCTAGACTTTCTCGGAACTGCTTCAAATCAACTAGATATCTTTGTGCTGTAAATCGCCCAACAGCCAAACGCAAAAGCAGCAAACATCTCGCTGTATGTCCCACATCCAAAGTGCCAAGAGAGAGCTTGCTCTCCCTGTCTTTGAGTACTGTTTTCGCTGTGCCGGTTACCTCTTTGCTAACATTCTCTTCAGCGCTGCAGGGAAACCAGGAACCACGTGGAGAAGGCACCCACACTGAAAGTGCCTGGAGGGAACATTGGGGCTTCTTCTCAGTGTCTCTGACATAGGGTTTCACTGTCCCGGGAAAGTCTCTGCTAACACCCTGCAGAGCGCTGTGCCCAATCTACAGAAACGTCTTGCGGTATCTCCTACAGGGAAAGTGCCAGGAGGGAATTGTCGAGCTTGTTCTCAGTGTCTCTGAGAATTGCTCTGATTATCCCTGTGACCTCTTTGCTAAGACTCTCCAGAGAGCCGTCCTCAAAACCAACACACATCTTGACATATCTCCCACATTGATCGCAGTGTCTCCAGGAACGGCATTCAAGGAGCCAGGAACTTTTCTCCCTACACTGTCCATTGAGTTGTCCTCAAAACCAATATACATCCTGCTATATCTCCCACATGGAAAGTGCCAGGAGGGAGAAGTGGCGATTATGTTTAGACTTTCTCGGAACTGCTTCAAATCAACTAGATATCTTTGTGCTGTAAATCTCCCAACAGCCAAACGCAAAAGCAGCAAACATCTCGCTGTATGTCCCACATCCAAAGTGCCAAGAGAGAGCTTGCTCTCCCTGTCTTTGAGTACTGTTTTCGCTGTGCCGGTTACCTCTTTGCTAACATTCTCTTCAGCGCTGCAGGGAAACCAGGAACCACGTGGAGAAGGCACCCACACTGAAAGTGCCTGGAGGGAACATTGGGGCTTCTTCTCAGTGTCTCTGACATAGGGTTTCACTGTCCCGGGAAAGTCTCTGCTAACACCCTGCAGAGCGCTGTGCCCAATCTACAGAAACGTCTTGCGGTATCTCCTACAGGGAAAGTGTCAGGAGGGAACTGTCCATCTTGTTCTCAGTGTCTCTGAGAATTGCTCTGATTATCCCTGTGACCTCTTTGCTAAGACTCTCCAGAGAGCCGTCCTCAAAACCAACACACATCTTGACATATCTCCCTCATTGATCGCAGTGTCTCCAGGAACGGCATTCAAGGAGCCAGGAACTTTTCTCCCTACACTGTCCATTGAGTTGTCCTCAAAACCAATATACATCCTGCTATATCTCCCACATGGAAAGTGCCAGGAGGGAGAAGTGGCGATTATGTTTAGACTTTCTCGGAACTGCTTCAAATCAACTAGATATCTTTGTGCTGTAAATCTCCCAACAGCCAAACGCAAAAGCAGCAAACATCTCGCTGTATGTCCCACATCCAAAGTGCCAAGAGAGAGCTTGCTCTCCCTCTCTTTGAGTACTGTTTTCGCTGTGCCGGTTACCTCTTTGCTAACATTCTCTTCAGCGCTGCAGGGAAACCAGGAACCACGTGGAGAAGGCACCCACACTGAAAGTGCCTGGAGGGAACATTGGGGCTTCTTCTCAGTGTCTCTGACATAGGGTTTCACTGTCCCGGGAAAGTCTCTGCTAACACCCTGCAGAGCGCTGTGCCCAATCTACAGAAACGTCTTGCGGTATCTCCTACAGGGAAAGTGCCAGGAGGGAATTGTCGAGCTTGTTCTCAGTGTCTCTGAGAATTGCTCTGATTATCCCTGTGACCTCTTTGCTAAGACTCTCCAGAGAGCCGTCCTCAAAACCAACACACATCTTGACATATCTCCCACATTGATCGCAGTGTCTCCAGGAACGGCATTCAAGGAGCCAGGAACTTTTCTCCCTACACTGTCCATTGAGTTGTCCTCAAAACCAATATACATCCTGCTATATCTCCCACATGGAAAGTGCCAGGAGGGAGAAGTGGCGATTATGTTTAGACTTTCTCGGAACTGCTTCAAATCAACTAGATATCTTTGTGCTGTAAATCTCCCAACAGCCAAACGCAAAAGCAGCAAACATCTCGCTGTATGTCCCACATCCAAAGTGCCAAGAGAGAGCTTGCTCTCCCTGTCTTTGAGTACTGTTTTCACTGTCCCGGTTACCTCTTTGCTAACATTCTCTTCAGCTCTGCAGGGAAACCAGGAACCACGTGGAGAAGGCACCCACACTGAAAGTGCCTGGAGGGAACATTGGGGCTTCTTCTCAGTGTCTCTGACATAGGGTTTCACTGTCCCGGGAAAGTCTCTGCTAACACCCTGCAGAGCGCTGTGCCGAATCTACAGAAACGTCTTGCGGTGTCTCCTACAGGGAAAGTGCCAGGAGGGAATTGTCGAGCTTGTTCTCAGTGTCTCTGAGAATTGCTCTGATTATCCCTGTGACCTCTTTGCTAAGACTCTCCAGAGAGCCGTCCTCAAAACAAACACACATCTTGACATATCTCCCACATTGATCGCAGTGTCTCCAGGAACGGCATTCAAGGAGCCAGGAACTTTTCTCCCTACACTGTCCATTGAGTTGTCCTCAAAACCAATATACATCCTGCTATATCTCCCACATGGAAAGTGCCAGGAGGGAGAAGTGGCGATTATGTTTAGACTTTCTCGGAACTGCTTCAAATCAACTAGATATCTTTGTGCTGTAAATCTCCCAACAGCCAAACGCAAAAGCAGCAAACATCTCGCTGTATGTCCCACATCCAAAGTGCCAAGAGAGAGCTTGCTCTCCCTGTCTTTGAGTACTGTTTTCGCTGTGCCGGTTACCTCTTTGCTAACATTCTCTTCAGCGCTGCAGGGAAACCAGGAACCACGTGGAGAAGGCACCCACACTGAAAGTGCCTGGAGGGAACATTGGGGCTTCTTCTCAGTGTCTCTGACATAGGGTTTCACTGTCCCGGGAAAGTCTCTGCTAACACCCTGCAGAGCGCTGTGCCCAATCTACAGAAACGTCTTGCGGTATCTCCTACAGGGAAAGTGCCAGGAGGGAACTGTCCATCTTGTTCTCAGTGTCTCTGAGAATTGCTCTGATTATCCCTGTGACCTCTTTGCTAAGACTCTCCAGAGAGCCGTCCTCAAAACAAACACACATCTTGACATATCTCCCACATTGATCGCAGTGTCTCCAGGAACGGCATTCAAGGAGCCAGGAACTTTTCTCCCTACACTGTCCATTGAGTTGTCCTCAAAACCAATATACATCCTGCTATATCTCCCACATGGAAAGTGCCAGGAGGGAGAAGTGGCGATTATGTTTAGACTTTCTCGGAACTGCTTCAAATCAACTAGATATCTTTGTGCTGTAAATCTCCCAACAGCCAAACGCAAAAGCAGCAAACATCTCGCTGTATGTCCCACATCCAAAGTGCCAAGAGAGAGCTTGCTCTCCCTGTCTTTGAGTACTGTTTTCGCTGTGCCGGTTACCTCTTTGCTAACATTCTCTTCAGCGCTGCAGGGAAACCAGGAACCACGTGGAGAAGGCACCCACACTGAAAGTGCCTGGAGGGAACATTGGGGCTTCTTCTCAGTGTCTCTGACATAGGGTTTCACTGTCCCGGGAAAGTCTCTGCTAACACCCTGCAGAGCGCTGTGCCCAATCTACAGAAACGTCTTGCGGTATCTCCTACAGGGAAAGTGCCAGGAGGGAACTGTCCATCTTGTTCTCAGTGTCTCTGAGAATTGCTCTGATTATCCCTGTGACCTCTTTGCTAAGACTCTCCAGAGAGCCGTCCTCAAAACAAACACACATCTTGACATATCTCCCACATTGATCGCAGTGTCTCCAGGAACGGCATTCAAGGAGCCAGGAACTTTTCTCCCTACACTGTCCATTGAGTTGTCCTCAAAACCAATATACATCCTGCTATATCTCCCACATGGAAAGTGCCAGGAGGGAGAAGTGGCGATTATGTTTAGACTTTCTCGGAACTGCTTCAAATCAACTAGATATCTTTGTGCTGTAAATCTCCCAACAGCCAAACGCAAAAGCAGCAAACATCTCGCTGTATGTCCCACATCCAAAGTGCCAAGAGAGAGCTTGCTCTCCCTGTCTTTGAGTACTGTTTTCGCTGTGCCGGTTACCTCTTTGCTAACATTCTCTTCAGCGCTGCAGGGAAACCAGGAACCACGTGGAGAAGGCACCCACACTGAAAGTGCCTGGAGGGAACATTGGGGCTTCTTCTCAGTGTCTCTGACATAGGGTTTCACTGTCCCGGGAAAGTCTCTGCTAACACCCTGCAGAGCGCTGTGCCCAATCTACAGAAACGTCTTGCGGTATCTCCTACAGGGAAAGTGCCAGGAGGGAACTGTCCATCTTGTTCTCAGTGTCTCTGAGAATTGCTCTGATTATCCCTGTGACCTCTTTGCTAAGACTCTCCAGAGAGCCGTCCTCAAAACAAACACACATCTTGACATATCTCCCACATTGATCGCAGTGTCTCCAGGAACGGCATTCAAGGAGCCAGGAACTTTTCTCCCTACACTGTCCATTGAGTTGTCCTCAAAACCAATATACATCCTGCTATATCTCCCACATGGAAAGTGCCAGGAGGGAGAAGTGGCGATTATGTTTAGACTTTCTCGGAACTGCTTCAAATCAACTAGATATCTTTGTGCTGTAAATCTCCCAACAGCCAAACGCAAAAGCAGCAAACATCTCGCTGTATGTCCCACATCCAAAGTGCCAAGAGAGAGCTTGCTCTCCCTGTCTTTGAGTACTGTTTTCGCTGTGCCGGTTACCTCTTTGCTAACATTCTCTTCAGCGCTGCAGGGAAACCAGGAACCACGTGGAGAAGGCACCCACACTGAAAGTGCCTGGAGGGAACATTGGGGCTTCTTCTCAGTGTCTCTGACATAGGGTTTCACTGTCCCGGGAAAGTCTCTGCTAACACCCTGCAGAGCGCTGTGCCCAATCTACAGAAACGTCTTGCGGTATCTCCTACAGGGAAAGTGCCAGGAGGGAACTGTCCATCTTGTTCTCAGTGTCTCTGAGAATTGCTCTGATTATCCCTGTGACCTCTTTGCTAAGACTCTCCAGAGAGCCGTCCTCAAAACCAACACACATCTTGACATATCTCCCTCATTGATCGCAGTGTCTCCAGGAACGGCATTCAAGGAGCCAGGAACTTTTCTCCCTACACTGTCCATTGAGTTGTCCTCAAAACCAATATACATCCTGCTATATCTCCCACATGGAAAGTGCCAGGAGGGAGAAGTGGCGATTATGTTTAGACTTTCTCGGAACTGCTTCAAATCAACTAGATATCTTTGTGCTGTAAATCTCCCAACAGCCAAACGCAAAAGCAGCAAACATCTCGCTGTATGTCCCACATCCAAAGTGCCAAGAGAGAGCTTGCTCTCCCTGTCTTTGAGTACTGTTTTCGCTGTGCCGGTTACCTCTTTGCTAACATTCTCTTCAGCGCTGCAGGGAAACCAGGAACCACGTGGAGAAGGCACCCACACTGAAAGTGCCTGGAGGGAACATTGGGGCTTCTTCTCAGTGTCTCTGACATAGGGTTTCACTGTCCCGGGAAAGTCTCTGCTAACACCCTGCAGAGCGCTGTGCCCAATCTACAGAAACGTCTTGCGGTATCTCCTACAGGGAAAGTGCCAGGAGGGAACTGTCCATCTTGTTCTCAGTGTCTCTGAGAATTGCTCTGATTATCCCTGTGACCTCTTTGCTAAGACTCTCCAGAGAGCCGTCCTCAAAACCAACACACATCTTGACATATCTCCCACATTGATCGCAGTGTCTCCAGGAACGGCATTCAAGGAGCCAGGAACTTTTCTCCCTACACTGTCCATTGAGTTGTCCTCAAAACCAATATACATCCTGCTATATCTCCCACATGGAAAGTGCCAGGAGGGAGAAGTGGCGATTATGTTTAGACTTTCTCGGAACTGCTTCAAATCAACTAGATATCTTTGTGCTGTAAATCTCCCAACAGCCAAACGCAAAAGCAGCAAACATCTCGCTGTATGTCCCACATCCAAAGTGCCAAGAGAGAGCTTGCTCTCCCTGTCTTTGAGTACTGTTTTCGCTGTGCCGGTTACCTCTTTGCTAACATTCTCTTCAGCGCTGCAGGGAAACCAGGAACCACGTGGAGAAGGCACCCACACTGAAAGTGCCTGGAGGGAACATTGGGGCTTCTTCTCAGTGTCTCTGACATAGGGTTTCACTGTCCCGGGAAAGTCTCTGCTAACACCCTGCAGAGCGCTGTGCCCAATCTACAGAAACGTCTTGCGGTATCTCCTACAGGGAAAGTGCCAGGAGGGAACTGTCCATCTTGTTCTCAGTGTCTCTGAGAATTGCTCTGATTATCCCTGTGACCTCTTTGCTAAGACTCTCCAGAGAGCCGTCCTCAAAACCAACACACATCTTGACATATCTCCCACATTGATCGCAGTGTCTCCAGGAACGGCATTCAAGGAGCCAGGAACTTTTCTCCCTACACTGTCCATTGAGTTGTCCTCAAAACCAATATACATCCTGCTATATCTCCCACATGGAAAGTGCCAGGAGGGAGAAGTGGCGATTATGTTTAGACTTTCTCGGAACTGCTTCAAATCAACTAGATATCTTTGTGCTGTAAATCTCCCAACAGCCAAACGCAAAAGCAGCAAACATCTCGCTGTATGTCCCACATCCAAAGTGCCAAGAGAGAGCTTGCTCTCCCTCTCTTTGAGTACTGTTTTCACTGTGCCGGTTACCTCTTTGCTAACATTCTCTTCAGCGCTGCAGGGAAACCAGGAACCACGTGGAGAAGGCACCCACACTGAAAGTGCCTGGAGGGAACATTGGGGCTTCTTCTCAGTGTCTCTGACATAGGGTTTCACTGTCCCGGGAAAGTCTCTGCTAACACCCTGCAGAGCGCTGTGCCCAATCTACAGAAACGTCTTGCGGTATCTCCTACAGGGAAAGTGCCAGGAGGGAACTGTCCATCTTGTTCTCAGTGTCTCTGAGAATTGCTCTGATTATCCCTGTGACCTCTTTGCTAAGACTCTCCAGAGAGCCGTCCTCAAAACCAACACACATCTTGACATATCTCCCACATTGATCGCAGTGTCTCCAGGAACGGCATTCAAGGAGCCAGGAACTTTTCTCCCTACACTGTCCATTGAGTTGTCCTCAAAACCAATATACATCCTGCTATATCTCCCACATGGAAAGTGCCAGGAGGGAGAAGTGGCGATTATGTTTAGACTTTCTCGGAACTGCTTCAAATCAACTAGATATCTTTGTGCTGTAAATCTCCCAACAGCCAAACGCAAAAGCAGCAAACATCTCGCTGTATGTCCCACATCCAAAGTGCCAAGAGAGAGCTTGCTCTCCCTCTCTTTGAGTACTGTTTTCGCTGTGCCGGTTACCTCTTTGCTAACATTCTCTTCAGCGCTGCAGGGAAACCAGGAACCACGTGGAGAAGGCACCCACACTGAAAGTGCCTGGAGGGAACATTGGGGCTTCTTCTCAGTGTCTCTGACATAGGGTTTCACTGTCCCGGGAAAGTCTCTGCTAACACCCTGCAGAGCGCTGTGCCCAATCTACAGAAACGTCTTGCGGTATCTCCTACAGGGAAAGTGCCAGGAGGGAATTGTCGAGCTTGTTCTCAGTGTCTCTGAGAATTGCTCTGATTATCCCTGTGACCTCTTTGCTAAGACTCTCCAGAGAGCCGTCCTCAAAACCAACACACATCTTGACATATCTCCCACATTGATCGCAGTGTCTCCAGGAACGGCATTCAAGGAGCCAGGAACTTTTCTCCCTACACTGTCCATTGAGTTGTCCTCAAAACCAATATACATCCTGCTATATCTCCCACATGGAAAGTGCCAGGAGGGAGAAGTGGCGATTATGTTTAGACTTTCTCGGAACTGCTTCAAATCAACTAGATATCTTTGTGCTGTAAATCTCCCAACAGCCAAACGCAAAAGCAGCAAACATCTCGCTGTATGTCCCACATCCAAAGTGCCAAGAGAGAGCTTGCTCTCCCTGTCTTTGAGTACTGTTTTCACTGTCCCGGTTACCTCTTTGCTAACATTCTCTTCAGCTCTGCAGGGAAACCAGGAACCACGTGGAGAAGGCACCCACACTGAAAGTGCCTGGAGGGAACATTGGGGCTTCTTCTCAGTGTCTCTGACATAGGGTTTCACTGTCCCGGGAAAGTCTCTGCTAACACCCTGCAGAGCGCTGTGCCCAATCTACAGAAACGTCTTGCGGTGTCTCCTACAGGGAAAGTGCCAGGAGGGAATTGTCGAGCTTGTTCTCAGTGTCTCTGAGAATTGCTCTGATTATCCCTGTGACCTCTTTGCTAAGACTCTCCAGAGAGCCGTCCTCAAAACCAACACACATCTTGACATATCTCCCACATTGATCGCAGTGTCTCCAGGAACGGCATTCAAGGAGCCAGGAACTTTTCTCCCTACACTGTCCATTGAGTTGTCCTCAAAACCAATATACATCCTGCTATATCTCCCACATGGAAAGTGCCAGGAGGGAGAAGTGGCGATTATGTTTAGACTTTCTCGGAACTGCTTCAAATCAACTAGATATCTTTGTGCTGTAAATCTCCCAACAGCCAAACGCAAAAGCAGCAAACATCTCGCTGTATGTCCCACATCCAAAGTGCCAAGAGAGAGCTTGCTCTCCCTCTCTTTGAGTACTGTTTTCGCTGTGCCGGTTACCTCTTTGCTAACATTCTCTTCAGCGCTGCAGGGAAACCAGGAACCACGTGGAGAAGGCACCCACACTGAAAGTGCCTGGAGGGAACATTGGGGCTTCTTCTCAGTGTCTCTGACATAGGGTTTCACTGTCCCGGGAAAGTCTCTGCTAACACCCTGCAGAGCGCTGTGCCCAATCTACAGAAACGTCTTGCGGTATCTCCTACAGGGAAAGTGCCAGGAGGGAATTGTCGAGCTTGTTCTCAGTGTCTCTGAGAATTGCTCTGATTATCCCTGTGACCTCTTTGCTAAGACTCTCCAGAGAGCCGTCCTCAAAACCAACACACATCTTGACATATCTCCCACATTGATCGCAGTGTCTCCAGGAACGGCATTCAAGGAGCCAGGAACTTTTCTCCCTACACTGTCCATTGAGTTGTCCTCAAAACCAATATACATCCTGCTATATCTCCCACATGGAAAGTGCCAGGAGGGAGAAGTGGCGATTATGTTTAGACTTTCTCGGAACTGCTTCAAATCAACTAGATATCTTTGTGCTGTAAATCTCCCAACAGCCAAACGCAAAAGCAGCAAACATCTCGCTGTATGTCCCACATCCAAAGTGCCAAGAGAGAGCTTGCTCTCCCTGTCTTTGAGTACTGTTTTCACTGTCCCGGTTACCTCTTTGCTAACATTCTCTTCAGCTCTGCAGGGAAACCAGGAACCACGTGGAGAAGGCACCCACACTGAAAGTGCCTGGAGGGAACATTGGGGCTTCTTCTCAGTGTCTCTGACATAGGGTTTCACTGTCCCGGGAAAGTCTCTGCTAACACCCTGCAGAGCGCTGTGCCCAATCTACAGAAACGTCTTGCGGTGTCTCCTACAGGGAAAGTGCCAGGAGGGAATTGTCGAGCTTGTTCTCAGTGTCTCTGAGAATTGCTCTGATTATCCCTGTGACCTCTTTGCTAAGACTCTCCAGAGAGCCGTCCTCAAAACAAACACACATCTTGACATATCTCCCACATTGATCGCAGTGTCTCCAGGAACGGCATTCAAGGAGCCAGGAACTTTTCTCCCTACACTGTCCATTGAGTTGTCCTCAAAACCAATATACATCCTGCTATATCTCCCACATGGAAAGTGCCAGGAGGGAGAAGTGGCGATTATGTTTAGACTTTCTCGGAACTGCTTCAAATCAACTAGATATCTTTGTGCTGTAAATCTCCCAACAGCCAAACGCAAAAGCAGCAAACATCTCGCTGTATGTCCCACATCCAAAGTGCCAAGAGAGAGCTTGCTCTCCCTGTCTTTGAGTACTGTTTTCGCTGTGCCGGTTACCTCTTTGCTAACATTCTCTTCAGCGCTGCAGGGAAACCAGGAACCACGTGGAGAAGGCACCCACACTGAAAGTGCCTGGAGGGAACATTGGGGCTTCTTCTCAGTGTCTCTGACATAGGGTTTCACTGTCCCGGGAAAGTCTCTGCTAACACCCTGCAGAGCGCTGTGCCCAATCTACAGAAACGTCTTGCGGTATCTCCTACAGGGAAAGTGCCAGGAGGGAACTGTCCATCTTGTTCTCAGTGTCTCTGAGAATTGCTCTGATTATCCCTGTGACCTCTTTGCTAAGACTCTCCAGAGAGCCGTCCTCAAAACCAACACACATCTTGACATATCTCCCACATTGATCGCAGTGTCTCCAGGAACGGCATTCAAGGAGCCAGGAACTTTTCTCCCTACACTGTCCATTGAGTTGTCCTCAAAACCAATATACATCCTGCTATATCTCCCACATGGAAAGTGCCAGGAGGGAGAAGTGGCGATTATGTTTAGACTTTCTCGGAACTGCTTCAAATCAACTAGATATCTTTGTGCTGTAAATCTCCCAACAGCCAAACGCAAAAGCAGCAAACATCTCGCTGTATGTCCCACATCCAAAGTGCCAAGAGAGAGCTTGCTCTCCCTGTCTTTGAGTACTGTTTTCGCTGTGCCGGTTACCTCTTTGCTAACATTCTCTTCAGCGCTGCAGGGAAACCAGGAACCACGTGGAGAAGGCACCCACACTGAAAGTGCCTGGAGGGAACATTGGGGCTTCTTCTCAGTGTCTCTGACATAGGGTTTCACTGTCCCGGGAAAGTCTCTGCTAACACCCTGCAGAGCGCTGTGCCCAATCTACAGAAACGTCTTGCGGTATCTCCTACAGGGAAAGTGCCAGGAGGGAACTGTCCATCTTGTTCTCAGTGTCTCTGAGAATTGCTCTGATTATCCCTGTGACCTCTTTGCTAAGACTCTCCAGAGAGCCGTCCTCAAAACAAACACACATCTTGACATATCTCCCACATTGATCGCAGTGTCTCCAGGAACGGCATTCAAGGAGCCAGGAACTTTTCTCCCTACACTGTCCATTGAGTTGTCCTCAAAACCAATATACATCCTGCTATATCTCCCACATGGAAAGTGCCAGGAGGGAGAAGTGGCGATTATGTTTAGACTTTCTCGGAACTGCTTCAAATCAACTAGATATCTTTGTGCTGTAAATCTCCCAACAGCCAAACGCAAAAGCAGCAAACATCTCGCTGTATGTCCCACATCCAAAGTGCCAAGAGAGAGCTTGCTCTCCCTGTCTTTGAGTACTGTTTTCGCTGTGCCGGTTACCTCTTTGCTAACATTCTCTTCAGCGCTGCAGGGAAACCAGGAACCACGTGGAGAAGGCACCCACACTGAAAGTGCCTGGAGGGAACATTGGGGCTTCTTCTCAGTGTCTCTGACATAGGGTTTCACTGTCCCGGGAAAGTCTCTGCTAACACCCTGCAGAGCGCTGTGCCCAATCTACAGAAACGTCTTGCGGTATCTCCTACAGGGAAAGTGCCAGGAGGGAACTGTCCATCTTGTTCTCAGTGTCTCTGAGAATTGCTCTGATTATCCCTGTGACCTCTTTGCTAAGACTCTCCAGAGAGCCGTCCTCAAAACAAACACACATCTTGACATATCTCCCACATTGATCGCAGTGTCTCCAGGAACGGCATTCAAGGAGCCAGGAACTTTTCTCCCTACACTGTCCATTGAGTTGTCCTCAAAACCAATATACATCCTGCTATATCTCCCACATGGAAAGTGCCAGGAGGGAGAAGTGGCGATTATGTTTAGACTTTCTCGGAACTGCTTCAAATCAACTAGATATCTTTGTGCTGTAAATCTCCCAACAGCCAAACGCAAAAGCAGCAAACATCTCGCTGTATGTCCCACATCCAAAGTGCCAAGAGAGAGCTTGCTCTCCCTGTCTTTGAGTACTGTTTTCGCTGTGCCGGTTACCTCTTTGCTAACATTCTCTTCAGCGCTGCAGGGAAACCAGGAACCACGTGGAGAAGGCACCCACACTGAAAGTGCCTGGAGGGAACATTGGGGCTTCTTCTCAGTGTCTCTGACATAGGGTTTCACTGTCCCGGGAAAGTCTCTGCTAACACCCTGCAGAGCGCTGTGCCCAATCTACAGAAACGTCTTGCGGTATCTCCTACAGGGAAAGTGCCAGGAGGGAACTGTCCATCTTGTTCTCAGTGTCTCTGAGAATTGCTCTGATTATCCCTGTGACCTCTTTGCTAAGACTCTCCAGAGAGCCGTCCTCAAAACCAACACACATCTTGACATATCTCCCTCATTGATCGCAGTGTCTCCAGGAACGGCATTCAAGGAGCCAGGAACTTTTCTCCCTACACTGTCCATTGAGTTGTCCTCAAAACCAATATACATCCTGCTATATCTCCCACATGGAAAGTGCCAGGAGGGAGAAGTGGCGATTATGTTTAGACTTTCTCGGAACTGCTTCAAATCAACTAGATATCTTTGTGCTGTAAATCTCCCAACAGCCAAACGCAAAAGCAGCAAACATCTCGCTGTATGTCCCACATCCAAAGTGCCAAGAGAGAGCTTGCTCTCCCTCTCTTTGAGTACTGTTTTCACTGTCCCGGTTACCTCTTTGCTAACATTCTCTTCAGCGCTGCAGGGAAACCAGGAACCACGTGGAGAAGGCACCCACACTGAAAGTGCCTGGAGGGAACATTGGGGCTTCTTCTCAGTGTCTCTGACATAGGGTTTCACTGTCCCGGGAAAGTCTCTGCTAACACCCTGCAGAGCGCTGTGCCCAATCTACAGAAACGTCTTGCGGTATCTCCTACAGGGAAAGTGCCAGGAGGGAACTGTCCATCTTGTTCTCAGTGTCTCTGAGAATTGCTCTGATTATCCCTGTGACCTCTTTGCTAAGACTCTCCAGAGAGCCGTCCTCAAAACCAACACACATCTTGACATATCTCCCACATTGATCGCAGTGTCTCCAGGAACGGCATTCAAGGAGCCAGGAACTTTTCTCCCTACACTGTCCATTGAGTTGTCCTCAAAACCAATATACATCCTGCTATATCTCCCACATGGAAAGTGCCAGGAGGGAGAAGTGGCGATTATGTTTAGACTTTCTCGGAACTGCTTCAAATCAACTAGATATCTTTGTGCTGTAAATCTCCCAACAGCCAAACGCAAAAGCAGCAAACATCTCGCTGTATGTCCCACATCCAAAGTGCCAAGAGAGAGCTTGCTCTCCCTCTCTTTGAGTACTGTTTTCACTGTCCCGGTTACCTCTTTGCTAACATTCTCTTCAGCTCTGCAGGGAAACCAGGAACCACGTGGAGAAGGCACCCACACTGAAAGTGCCTGGAGGGAACATTGGGGCTTCTTCTCAGTGTCTCTGACATAGGGTTTCACTGTCCCGGGAAAGTCTCTGCTAACACCCTGCAGAGCGCTGTGCCCAATCTACAGAAACGTCTTGCAGTGTCTCCTACAGGGAAAGTGCCAGGAGGGAACTGTCCATCTTGTTCTCAGTGTCTCTGAGAATTGCTCTGATTATCCCTGTGACCTCTTTGCTAAGACTCTCCAGAGAGCCGTCCTCAAAACAAACACACATCTTGACATATCTCCCACATTGATCGCAGTGTCTCCAGGAACGGCATTCAAGGAGCCAGGAACTTTTCTCCCTACACTGTCCATTGAGTTGTCCTCAAAACCAATATACATCCTGCTATATCTCCCACATGGAAAGTGCCAGGAGGGAGAAGTGGCGATTATGTTTAGACTTTCTCGGAACTGCTTCAAATCAACTAGATATCTTTGTGCTGTAAATCTCCCAACAGCCAAACGCAAAAGCAGCAAACATCTCGCTGTATGTCCCACATCCAAAGTGCCAAGAGAGAGCTTGCTCTCCCTGTCTTTGAGTACTGTTTTCGCTGTGCCGGTTACCTCTTTGCTAACATTCTCTTCAGCGCTGCAGGGAAACCAGGAACCACGTGGAGAAGGCACCCACACTGAAAGTGCCTGGAGGGAACATTGGGGCTTCTTCTCAGTGTCTCTGACATAGGGTTTCACTGTCCCGGGAAAGTCTCTGCTAACACCCTGCAGAGCGCTGTGCCCAATCTACAGAAACGTCTTGCGGTATCTCCTACAGGGAAAGTGCCAGGAGGGAACTGTCCATCTTGTTCTCAGTGTCTCTGAGAATTGCTCTGATTATCCCTGTGACCTCTTTGCTAAGACTCTCCAGAGAGCCGTCCTCAAAACCAACACACATCTTGACATATCTCCCTCATTGATCGCAGTGTCTCCAGGAACGGCATTCAAGGAGCCAGGAACTTTTCTCCCTACACTGTCCATTGAGTTGTCCTCAAAACCAATATACATCCTGCTATATCTCCCACATGGAAAGTGCCAGGAGGGAGAAGTGGCGATTATGTTTAGACTTTCTCGGAACTGCTTCAAATCAACTAGATATCTTTGTGCTGTAAATCTCCCAACAGCCAAACGCAAAAGCAGCAAACATCTCGCTGTATGTCCCACATCCAAAGTGCCAAGAGAGAGCTTGCTCTCCCTCTCTTTGAGTACTGTTTTCACTGTGCCGGTTACCTCTTTGCTAACATTCTCTTCAGCGCTGCAGGGAAACCAGGAACCACGTGGAGAAGGCACCCACACTGAAAGTGCCTGGAGGGAACATTGGGGCTTCTTCTCAGTGTCTCTGACATAGGGTTTCACTGTCCCGGGAAAGTCTCTGCTAACACCCTGCAGAGCGCTGTGCCCAATCTACAGAAACGTCTTGCGGTATCTCCTACAGGGAAAGTGCCAGGAGGGAATTGTCGAGCTTGTTCTCAGTGTCTCTGAGAATTGCTCTGATTATCCCTGTGACCTCTTTGCTAAGACTCTCCAGAGAGCCGTCCTCAAAACCAACACACATCTTGACATATCTCCCACATTGATCGCAGTGTCTCCAGGAACGGCATTCAAGGAGCCAGGAACTTTTCTCCCTACACTGTCCATTGAGTTGTCCTCAAAACCAATATACATCCTGCTATATCTCCCACATGGAAAGTGCCAGGAGGGAGAAGTGGCGATTATGTTTAGACTTTCTCGGAACTGCTTCAAATCAACTAGATATCTTTGTGCTGTAAATCTCCCAACAGCCAAACGCAAAAGCAGCAAACATCTCGCTGTATGTCCCACATCCAAAGTGCCAAGAGAGAGCTTGCTCTCCCTGTCTTTGAGTACTGTTTTCGCTGTGCCGGTTACCTCTTTGCTAACATTCTCTTCAGCGCTGCAGGGAAACCAGGAACCACGTGGAGAAGGCACCCACACTGAAAGTGCCTGGAGGGAACATTGGGGCTTCTTCTCAGTGTCTCTGACATAGGGTTTCACTGTCCCGGGAAAGTCTCTGCTAACACCCTGCAGAGCGCTGTGCCCAATCTACAGAAACGTCTTGCGGTATCTCCTACAGGGAAAGTGCCAGGAGGGAACTGTCCATCTTGTTCTCAGTGTCTCTGAGAATTGCTCTGATTATCCCTGTGACCTCTTTGCTAAGACTCTCCAGAGAGCCGTCCTCAAAACCAACACACATCTTGACATATCTCCCTCATTGATCGCAGTGTCTCCAGGAACGGCATTCAAGGAGCCAGGAACTTTTCTCCCTACACTGTCCATTGAGTTGTCCTCAAAACCAATATACATCCTGCTATATCTCCCACATGGAAAGTGCCAGGAGGGAGAAGTGGCGATTATGTTTAGACTTTCTCGGAACTGCTTCAAATCAACTAGATATCTTTGTGCTGTAAATCTCCCAACAGCCAAACGCAAAAGCAGCAAACATCTCGCTGTATGTCCCACATCCAAAGTGCCAAGAGAGAGCTTGCTCTCCCTCTCTTTGAGTACTGTTTTCACTGTGCCGGTTACCTCTTTGCTAACATTCTCTTCAGCGCTGCAGGGAAACCAGGAACCACGTGGAGAAGGCACCCACACTGAAAGTGCCTGGAGGGAACATTGGGGCTTCTTCTCAGTGTCTCTGACATAGGGTTTCACTGTCCCGGGAAAGTCTCTGCTAACACCCTGCAGAGCGCTGTGCCCAATCTACAGAAACGTCTTGCGGTATCTCCTACAGGGAAAGTGCCAGGAGGGAATTGTCGAGCTTGTTCTCAGTGTCTCTGAGAATTGCTCTGATTATCCCTGTGACCTCTTTGCTAAGACTCTCCAGAGAGCCGTCCTCAAAACCAACACACATCTTGACATATCTCCCACATTGATCGCAGTGTCTCCAGGAACGGCATTCAAGGAGCCAGGAACTTTTCTCCCTACACTGTCCATTGAGTTGTCCTCAAAACCAATATACATCCTGCTATATCTCCCACATGGAAAGTGCCAGGAGGGAGAAGTGGCGATTATGTTTAGACTTTCTCGGAACTGCTTCAAATCAACTAGATATCTTTGTGCTGTAAATCTCCCAACAGCCAAACGCAAAAGCAGCAAACATCTCGCTGTATGTCCCACATCCAAAGTGCCAAGAGAGAGCTTGCTCTCCCTGTCTTTGAGTACTGTTTTCACTGTCCCGGTTACCTCTTTGCTAACATTCTCTTCAGCTCTGCAGGGAAACCAGGAACCACGTGGAGAAGGCACCCACACTGAAAGTGCCTGGAGGGAACATTGGGGCTTCTTCTCAGTGTCTCTGACATAGGGTTTCACTGTCCCGGGAAAGTCTCTGCTAACACCCTGCAGAGCGCTGTGCCCAATCTACAGAAACGTCTTGCGGTGTCTCCTACAGGGAAAGTGCCAGGAGGGAATTGTCGAGCTTGTTCTCAGTGTCTCTGAGAATTGCTCTGATTATCCCTGTGACCTCTTTGCTAAGACTCTCCAGAGAGCCGTCCTCAAAACAAACACACATCTTGACATATCTCCCACATTGATCGCAGTGTCTCCAGGAACGGCATTCAAGGAGCCAGGAACTTTTCTCCCTACACTGTCCATTGAGTTGTCCTCAAAACCAATATACATCCTGCTATATCTCCCACATGGAAAGTGCCAGGAGGGAGAAGTGGCGATTATGTTTAGACTTTCTCGGAACTGCTTCAAATCAACTAGATATCTTTGTGCTGTAAATCTCCCAACAGCCAAACGCAAAAGCAGCAAACATCTCGCTGTATGTCCCACATCCAAAGTGCCAAGAGAGAGCTTGCTCTCCCTGTCTTTGAGTACTGTTTTCGCTGTGCCGGTTACCTCTTTGCTAACATTCTCTTCAGCGCTGCAGGGAAACCAGGAACCACGTGGAGAAGGCACCCACACTGAAAGTGCCTGGAGGGAACATTGGGGCTTCTTCTCAGTGTCTCTGACATAGGGTTTCACTGTCCCGGGAAAGTCTCTGCTAACACCCTGCAGAGCGCTGTGCCCAATCTACAGAAACGTCTTGCGGTATCTCCTACAGGGAAAGTGCCAGGAGGGAACTGTCCATCTTGTTCTCAGTGTCTCTGAGAATTGCTCTGATTATCCCTGTGACCTCTTTGCTAAGACTCTCCAGAGAGCCGTCCTCAAAACAAACACACATCTTGACATATCTCCCACATTGATCGCAGTGTCTCCAGGAACGGCATTCAAGGAGCCAGGAACTTTTCTCCCTACACTGTCCATTGAGTTGTCCTCAAAACCAATATACATCCTGCTATATCTCCCACATGGAAAGTGCCAGGAGGGAGAAGTGGTGATTATGTTTAGACTTTCTCGGAACTGCTTCAAATCAACTAGATATCTTTGTGCTGTAAATCTCCCAACAGCCAAACGCAAAAGCAGCAAACATCTCGCTGTATGTCCCACATCCAAAGTGCCAAGAGAGAGCTTGCTCTCCCTGTCTTTGAGTACTGTTTTCGCTGTGCCGGTTACCTCTTTGCTAACATTCTCTTCAGCGCTGCAGGGAAACCAGGAACCACGTGGAGAAGGCACCCACACTGAAAGTGCCTGGAGGGAACATTGGGGCTTCTTCTCAGTGTCTCTGACATAGGGTTTCACTGTCCCGGGAAAGTCTCTGCTAACACCCTGCAGAGCGCTGTGCCCAATCTACAGAAACGTCTTGCGGTATCTCCTACAGGGAAAGTGCCAGGAGGGAACTGTCCATCTTGTTCTCAGTGTCTCTGAGAATTGCTCTGATTATCCCTGTGACCTCTTTGCTAAGACTCTCCAGAGAGCCGTCCTCAAAACCAACACACATCTTGACATATCTCCCACATTGATCGCAGTGTCTCCAGGAACGGCATTCAAGGAGCCAGGAACTTTTCTCCCTACACTGTCCATTGAGTTGTCCTCAAAACCAATATACATCCTGCTATATCTCCCACATGGAAAGTGCCAGGAGGGAGAAGTGGCGATTATGTTTAGACTTTCTCGGAACTGCTTCAAATCAACTAGATATCTTTGTGCTGTAAATCTCCCAACAGCCAAACGCAAAAGCAGCAAACATCTCGCTGTATGTCCCACATCCAAAGTGCCAAGAGAGAGCTTGCTCTCCCTGTCTTTGAGTACTGTTTTCGCTGTGCCGGTTACCTCTTTGCTAACATTCTCTTCAGCGCTGCAGGGAAACCAGGAACCACGTGGAGAAGGCACCCACACTGAAAGTGCCTGGAGGGAACATTGGGGCTTCTTCTCAGTGTCTCTGACATAGGGTTTCACTGTCCCGGGAAAGTCTCTGCTAACACCCTGCAGAGCGCTGTGCCCAATCTACAGAAACGTCTTGCGGTATCTCCTACAGGGAAAGTGCCAGGAGGGAACTGTCCATCTTGTTCTCAGTGTCTCTGAGAATTGCTCTGATTATCCCTGTGACCTCTTTGCTAAGACTCTCCAGAGAGCCGTCCTCAAAACCAACACACATCTTGACATATCTCCCTCATTGATCGCAGTGTCTCCAGGAACGGCATTCAAGGAGCCAGGAACTTTTCTCCCTACACTGTCCATTGAGTTGTCCTCAAAACCAATATACATCCTGCTATATCTCCCACATGGAAAGTGCCAGGAGGGAGAAGTGGCGATTATGTTTAGACTTTCTCGGAACTGCTTCAAATCAACTAGATATCTTTGTGCTGTAAATCTCCCAACAGCCAAACGCAAAAGCAGCAAACATCTCGCTGTATGTCCCACATCCAAAGTGCCAAGAGAGAGCTTGCTCTCCCTCTCTTTGAGTACTGTTTTCACTGTCCCGGTTACCTCTTTGCTAACATTCTCTTCAGCGCTGCAGGGAAACCAGGAACCACGTGGAGAAGGCACCCACACTGAAAGTGCCTGGAGGGAACATTGGGGCTTCTTCTCAGTGTCTCTGACATAGGGTTTCACTGTCCCGGGAAAGTCTCTGCTAACACCCTGCAGAGCGCTGTGCCCAATCTACAGAAACGTCTTGCGGTATCTCCTACAGGGAAAGTGCCAGGAGGGAACTGTCCATCTTGTTCTCAGTGTCTCTGAGAATTGCTCTGATTATCCCTGTGACCTCTTTGCTAAGACTCTCCAGAGAGCCGTCCTCAAAACCAACACACATCTTGACATATCTCCCACATTGATCGCAGTGTCTCCAGGAACGGCATTCAAGGAGCCAGGAACTTTTCTCCCTACACTCTCCATTGAGTTGTCCTCAAAACCAATATACATCCTGCTATATCTCCCACATGGAAAGTGCCAGGAGGGAGAAGTGGCGATTATGTTTAGACTTTCTCGGAACTGCTTCAAATCAACTAGATATCTTTGTGCTGTAAATCTCCCAACAGCCAAACGCAAAAGCAGCAAACATCTCGCTGTATGTCCCACATCCAAAGTGCCAAGAGAGAGCTTGCTCTCCCTCTCTTTGAGTACTGTTTTCACTGTCCCGGTTACCTCTTTGCTAACATTCTCTTCAGCTCTGCAGGGAAACCAGGAACCACGTGGAGAAGGCACCCACACTGAAAGTGCCTGGAGGGAACATTGGGGCTTCTTCTCAGTGTCTCTGACATAGGGTTTCACTGTCCCGGGAAAGTCTCTGCTAACACCCTGCAGAGCGCTGTGCCCAATCTACAGAAACGTCTTGCGGTGTCTCCTACAGGGAAAGTGCCAGGAGGGAATTGTCGAGCTTGTTCTCAGTGTCTCTGAGAATTGCTCTGATTATCCCTGTGACCTCTTTGCTAAGACTCTCCAGAGAGCCGTCCTCAAAACCAACACACATCTTGACATATCTCCCACATTGATCGCAGTGTCTCCAGGAACGGCATTCAAGGAGCCAGGAACTTTTCTCCCTACACTGTCCATTGAGTTGTCCTCAAAACCAATATACATCCTGCTATATCTCCCACATGGAAAGTGCCAGGAGGGAGAAGTGGCGATTATGTTTAGACTTTCTCGGAACTGCTTCAAATCAACTAGATATCTTTGTGCTGTAAATCTCCCAACAGCCAAACGCAAAAGCAGCAAACATCTCGCTGTATGTCCCACATCCAAAGTGCCAAGAGAGAGCTTGCTCTCCCTGTCTTTGAGTACTGTTTTCGCTGTGCCGGTTACCTCTTTGCTAACATTCTCTTCAGCGCTGCAGGGAAACCAGGAACCACGTGGAGAAGGCACCCACACTGAAAGTGCCTGGAGGGAACATTGGGGCTTCTTCTCAGTGTCTCTGACATAGGGTTTCACTGTCCCGGGAAAGTCTCTGCTAACACCCTGCAGAGCGCTGTGCCCAATCTACAGAAACGTCTTGCGGTATCTCCTACAGGGAAAGTGCCAGGAGGGAACTGTCCATCTTGTTCTCAGTGTCTCTGAGAATTGCTCTGATTATCCCTGTGACCTCTTTGCTAAGACTCTCCAGAGAGCCGTCCTCAAAACCAACACACATCTTGACATATCTCCCACATTGATCGCAGTGTCTCCAGGAACGGCATTCAAGGAGCCAGGAACTTTTCTCCCTACACTCTCCATTGAGTTGTCCTCAAAACCAATATACATCCTGCTATATCTCCCACATGGAAAGTGCCAGGAGGGAGAAGTGGCGATTATGTTTAGACTTTCTCGGAACTGCTTCAAATCAACTAGATATCTTTGTGCTGTAAATCTCCCAACAGCCAAACGCAAAAGCAGCAAACATCTCGCTGTATGTCCCACATCCAAAGTGCCAAGAGAGAGCTTGCTCTCCCTGTCTTTGAGTACTGTTTTCGCTGTGCCGGTTACCTCTTTGCTAACATTCTCTTCAGCGCTGCAGGGAAACCAGGAACCACGTGGAGAAGGCACCCACACTGAAAGTGCCTGGAGGGAACATTGGGGCTTCTTCTCAGTGTCTCTGACATAGGGTTTCACTGTCCCGGGAAAGTCTCTGCTAACACCCTGCAGAGCGCTGTGCCCAATCTACAGAAACGTCTTGCGGTATCTCCTACAGGGAAAGTGCCAGGAGGGAATTGTCGAGCTTGTTCTCAGTGTCTCTGAGAATTGCTCTGATTATCCCTGTGACCTCTTTGCTAAGACTCTCCAGAGAGCCGTCCTCAAAACAAACACACATCTTGACATATCTCCCACATTGATCGCAGTGTCTCCAGGAACGGCATTCAAGGAGCCAGGAACTTTTCTCCCTACACTGTCCATTGAGTTGTCCTCAAAACCAATATACATCCTGCTATATCTCCCACATGGAAAGTGCCAGGAGGGAGAAGTGGCGATTATGTTTAGACTTTCTCGGAACTGCTTCAAATCAACTAGATATCTTTGTGCTGTAAATCTCCCAACAGCCAAACGCAAAAGCAGCAAACATCTCGCTGTATGTCCCACATCCAAAGTGCCAAGAGAGAGCTTGCTCTCCCTGTCTTTGAGTACTGTTCTCGCTGTGCCGGTTACCTCTTTGCTAACATTCTCTTCAGCGCTGCAGGGAAACCAGGAACCACGTGGAGAAGGCACCCACACTGAAAGTGCCTGGAGGGAACATTGGGGCTTCTTCTCAGTGTCTCTGACATAGGGTTTCACTGTCCCGGGAAAGTCTCTGCTAACACCCTGCAGAGCGCTGTGCCCAATCTACAGAAACGTCTTGCGGTATCTCCTACAGGGAAAGTGCCAGGAGGGAACTGTCCATCTTGTTCTCAGTGTCTCTGAGAATTGCTCTGATTATCCCTGTGACCTCTTTGCTAAGACTCTCCAGAGAGCCGTCCTCAAAACCAACACACATCTTGACATATCTCCCACATTGATCGCAGTGTCTCCAGGAACGGCATTCAAGGAGCCAGGAACTTTTCTCCCTACACTCTCCATTGAGTTGTCCTCAAAACCAATATACATCCTGCTATATCTCCCACATGGAAAGTGCCAGGAGGGAGAAGTGGCGATTATGTTTAGACTTTCTCGGAACTGCTTCAAATCAACTAGATATCTTTGTGCTGTAAATCTCCCAACAGCCAAACGCAAAAGCAGCAAACATCTCGCTGTATGTCCCACATCCAAAGTGCCAAGAGAGAGCTTGCTCTCCCTCTCTTTGAGTACTGTTTTCACTGTCCCGGTTACCTCTTTGCTAACATTCTCTTCAGCTCTGCAGGGAAACCAGGAACCACGTGGAGAAGGCACCCACACTGAAAGTGCCTGGAGGGAACATTGGGGCTTCTTCTCAGTGTCTCTGACATAGGGTTTCACTGTCCCGGGAAAGTCTCTGCTAACACCCTGCAGAGCGCTGTGCCCAATCTACAGAAACGTCTTGCGGTATCTCCTACAGGGAAAGTGCCAGGAGGGAATTGTCGAGCTTGTTCTCAGTGTCTCTGAGAATTGCTCTGATTATCCCTGTGACCTCTTTGCTAAGACTCTCCAGAGAGCCGTCCTCAAAACCAACACACATCTTGACATATCTCCCACATTGATCGCAGTGTCTCCAGGAACGGCATTCAAGGAGCCAGGAACTTTTCTCCCTACACTGTCCATTGAGTTGTCCTCAAAACCAATATACATCCTGCTATATCTCCCACATGGAAAGTGCCAGGAGGGAGAAGTGGCGATTATGTTTAGACTTTCTCGGAACTGCTTCAAATCAACTAGATATCTTTGTGCTGTAAATCTCCCAACAGCCAAACGCAAAAGCAGCAAACATCTCGCTGTATGTCCCACATCCAAAGTGCCAAGAGAGAGCTTGCTCTCCCTGTCTTTGAGTACTGTTTTCGCTGTGCCGGTTACCTCTTTGCTAACATTCTCTTCAGCGCTGCAGGGAAACCAGGAACCACGTGGAGAAGGCACCCACACTGAAAGTGCCTGGAGGGAACATTGGGGCTTCTTCTCAGTGTCTCTGACATAGGGTTTCACTGTCCCGGGAAAGTCTCTGCTAACACCCTGCAGAGCGCTGTGCCCAATCTACAGAAACGTCTTGCGGTATCTCCTACAGGGAAAGTGCCAGGAGGGAACTGTCCATCTTGTTCTCAGTGTCTCTGAGAATTGCTCTGATTATCCCTGTGACCTCTTTGCTAAGACTCTCCAGAGAGCCGTCCTCAAAACAAACACACATCTTGACATATCTCCCACATTGATCGCAGTGTCTCCAGGAACGGCATTCAAGGAGCCAGGAACTTTTCTCCCTACACTGTCCATTGAGTTGTCCTCAAAACCAATATACATCCTGCTATATCTCCCACATGGAAAGTGCCAGGAGGGAGAAGTGGCGATTATGTTTAGACTTTCTCGGAACTGCTTCAAATCAACTAGATATCTTTGTGCTGTAAATCTCCCAACAGCCAAACGCAAAAGCAGCAAACATCTCGCTGTATGTCCCACATCCAAAGTGCCAAGAGAGAGCTTGCTCTCCCTGTCTTTGAGTACTGTTTTCGCTGTGCCGGTTACCTCTTTGCTAACATTCTCTTCAGCGCTGCAGGGAAACCAGGAACCACGTGGAGAAGGCACCCACACTGAAAGTGCCTGGAGGGAACATTGGGGCTTCTTCTCAGTGTCTCTGACATAGGGTTTCACTGTCCCGGGAAAGTCTCTGCTAACACCCTGCAGAGCGCTGTGCCCAATCTACAGAAACGTCTTGCGGTATCTCCTACAGGGAAAGTGCCAGGAGGGAACTGTCCATCTTGTTCTCAGTGTCTCTGAGAATTGCTCTGATTATCCCTGTGACCTCTTTGCTAAGACTCTCCAGAGAGCCGTCCTCAAAACAAACACACATCTTGACATATCTCCCACATTGATCGCAGTGTCTCCAGGAACGGCATTCAAGGAGCCAGGAACTTTTCTCCCTACACTGTCCATTGAGTTGTCCTCAAAACCAATATACATCCTGCTATATCTCCCACATGGAAAGTGCCAGGAGGGAGAAGTGGCGATTATGTTTAGACTTTCTCGGAACTGCTTCAAATCAACTAGATATCTTTGTGCTGTAAATCTCCCAACAGCCAAACGCAAAAGCAGCAAACATCTCGCTGTATGTCCCACATCCAAAGTGCCAAGAGAGAGCTTGCTCTCCCTGTCTTTGAGTACTGTTTTCGCTGTGCCGGTTACCTCTTTGCTAACATTCTCTTCAGCGCTGCAGGGAAACCAGGAACCACGTGGAGAAGGCACCCACACTGAAAGTGCCTGGAGGGAACATTGGGGCTTCTTCTCAGTGTCTCTGACATAGGGTTTCACTGTCCCGGGAAAGTCTCTGCTAACACCCTGCAGAGCGCTGTGCCCAATCTACAGAAACGTCTTGCGGTATCTCCTACAGGGAAAGTGCCAGGAGGGAACTGTCCATCTTGTTCTCAGTGTCTCTGAGAATTGCTCTGATTATCCCTGTGACCTCTTTGCTAAGACTCTCCAGAGAGCCGTCCTCAAAACAAACACACATCTTGACATATCTCCCACATTGATCGCAGTGTCTCCAGGAACGGCATTCAAGGAGCCAGGAACTTTTCTCCCTACACTGTCCATTGAGTTGTCCTCAAAACCAATATACATCCTGCTATATCTCCCACATGGAAAGTGCCAGGAGGGAGAAGTGGCGATTATGTTTAGACTTTCTCGGAACTGCTTCAAATCAACTAGATATCTTTGTGCTGTAAATCTCCCAACAGCCAAACGCAAAAGCAGCAAACATCTCGCTGTATGTCCCACATCCAAAGTGCCAAGAGAGAGCTTGCTCTCCCTGTCTTTGAGTACTGTTTTCGCTGTGCCGGTTACCTCTTTGCTAACATTCTCTTCAGCGCTGCAGGGAAACCAGGAACCACGTGGAGAAGGCACCCACACTGAAAGTGCCTGGAGGGAACATTGGGGCTTCTTCTCAGTGTCTCTGACATAGGGTTTCACTGTCCCGGGAAAGTCTCTGCTAACACCCTGCAGAGCGCTGTGCCCAATCTACAGAAACGTCTTGCGGTATCTCCTACAGGGAAAGTGCCAGGAGGGAACTGTCCATCTTGTTCTCAGTGTCTCTGAGAATTGCTCTGATTATCCCTGTGACCTCTTTGCTAAGACTCTCCAGAGAGCCGTCCTCAAAACAAACACACATCTTGACATATCTCCCACATTGATCGCAGTGTCTCCAGGAACGGCATTCAAGGAGCCAGGAACTTTTCTCCCTACACTGTCCATTGAGTTGTCCTCAAAACCAATATACATCCTGCTATATCTCCCACATGGAAAGTGCCAGGAGGGAGAAGTGGCGATTATGTTTAGACTTTCTCGGAACTGCTTCAAATCAACTAGATATCTTTGTGCTGTAAATCTCCCAACAGCCAAACGCAAAAGCAGCAAACATCTCGCTGTATGTCCCACATCCAAAGTGCCAAGAGAGAGCTTGCTCTCCCTGTCTTTGAGTACTGTTTTCGCTGTGCCGGTTACCTCTTTGCTAACATTCTCTTCAGCGCTGCAGGGAAACCAGGAACCACGTGGAGAAGGCACCCACACTGAAAGTGCCTGGAGGGAACATTGGGGCTTCTTCTCAGTGTCTCTGACATAGGGTTTCACTGTCCCGGGAAAGTCTCTGCTAACACCCTGCAGAGCGCTGTGCCCAATCTACAGAAACGTCTTGCGGTATCTCCTACAGGGAAAGTGCCAGGAGGGAACTGTCCATCTTGTTCTCAGTGTCTCTGAGAATTGCTCTGATTATCCCTGTGACCTCTTTGCTAAGACTCTCCAGAGAGCCGTCCTCAAAACAAACACACATCTTGACATATCTCCCACATTGATCGCAGTGTCTCCAGGAACGGCATTCAAGGAGCCAGGAACTTTTCTCCCTACACTGTCCATTGAGTTGTCCTCAAAACCAATATACATCCTGCTATATCTCCCACATGGAAAGTGCCAGGAGGGAGAAGTGGCGATTATGTTTAGACTTTCTCGGAACTGCTTCAAATCAACTAGATATCTTTGTGCTGTAAATCTCCCAACAGCCAAACGCAAAAGCAGCAAACATCTCGCTGTATGTCCCACATCCAAAGTGCCAAGAGAGAGCTTGCTCTCCCTCTCTTTGAGTACTGTTTTCGCTGTGCCGGTTACCTCTTTGCTAACATTCTCTTCAGCGCTGCAGGGAAACCAGGAACCACGTGGAGAAGGCACCCACACTGAAAGTGCCTGGAGGGAACATTGGGGCTTCTTCTCAGTGTCTCTGACATAGGGTTTCACTGTCCCGGGAAAGTCTCTGCTAACACCCTGCAGAGCGCTGTGCCCAATCTACAGAAACGTCTTGCGGTATCTCCTACAGGGAAAGTGCCAGGAGGGAACTGTCCATCTTGTTCTCAGTGTCTCTGAGAATTGCTCTGATTATCCCTGTGACCTCTTTGCTAAGACTCTCCAGAGAGCCGTCCTCAAAACAAACACACATCTTGACATATCTCCCACATTGATCGCAGTGTCTCCAGGAACGGCATTCAAGGAGCCAGGAACTTTTCTCCCTACACTGTCCATTGAGTTGTCCTCAAAACCAATATACATCCTGCTATATCTCCCACATGGAAAGTGCCAGGAGGGAGAAGTGGCGATTATGTTTAGACTTTCTCGGAACTGCTTCAAATCAACTAGATATCTTTGTGCTGTAAATCTCCCAACAGCCAAACGCAAAAGCAGCAAACATCTCGCTGTATGTCCCACATCCAAAGTGCCAAGAGAGAGCTTGCTCTCCCTGTCTTTGAGTACTGTTTTCGCTGTGCCGGTTACCTCTTTGCTAACATTCTCTTCAGCGCTGCAGGGAAACCAGGAACCACGTGGAGAAGGCACCCACACTGAAAGTGCCTGGAGGGAACATTGGGGCTTCTTCTCAGTGTCTCTGACATAGGGTTTCACTGTCCCGGGAAAGTCTCTGCTAACACCCTGCAGAGCGCTGTGCCCAATCTACAGAAACGTCTTGCGGTATCTCCTACAGGGAAAGTGCCAGGAGGGAACTGTCCATCTTGTTCTCAGTGTCTCTGAGAATTGCTCTGATTATCCCTGTGACCTCTTTGCTAAGACTCTCCAGAGAGCCGTCCTCAAAACAAACACACATCTTGACATATCTCCCACATTGATCGCAGTGTCTCCAGGAACGGCATTCAAGGAGCCAGGAACTTTTCTCCCTACACTGTCCATTGAGTTGTCCTCAAAACCAATATACATCCTGCTATATCTCCCACATGGAAAGTGCCAGGAGGGAGAAGTGGCGATTATGTTTAGACTTTCTCGGAACTGCTTCAAATCAACTAGATATCTTTGTGCTGTAAATCTCCCAACAGCCAAACGCAAAAGCAGCAAACATCTCGCTGTATGTCCCACATCCAAAGTGCCAAGAGAGAGCTTGCTCTCCCTGTCTTTGAGTACTGTTTTCGCTGTGCCGGTTACCTCTTTGCTAACATTCTCTTCAGCGCTGCAGGGAAACCAGGAACCACGTGGAGAAGGCACCCACACTGAAAGTGCCTGGAGGGAACATTGGGGCTTCTTCTCAGTGTCTCTGACATAGGGTTTCACTGTCCCGGGAAAGTCTCTGCTAACACCCTGCAGAGCGCTGTGCCCAATCTACAGAAACGTCTTGCAGTATCTCCTACAGGGAAAGTGCCAGGAGGGAACTGTCCATCTTGTTCTCAGTGTCTCTGAGAATTGCTCTGATTATCCCTGTGACCTCTTTGCTAAGACTCTCCAGAGAGCCGTCCTCAAAACCAACACACATCTTGACATATCTCCCACATTGATCGCAGTGTCTCCAGGAACGGCATTCAAGGAGCCAGGAACTTTTCTCCCTACACTCTCCATTGAGTTGTCCTCAAAACCAATATACATCCTGCTATATCTCCCACATGGAAAGTGCCAGGAGGGAGAAGTGGCGATTATGTTTAGACTTTCTCGGAACTGCTTCAAATCAACTAGATATCTTTGTGCTGTAAATCTCCCAACAGCCAAACGCAAAAGCAGCAAACATCTCGCTGTATGTCCCACATCCAAAGTGCCAAGAGAGAGCTTGCTCTCCCTCTCTTTGAGTACTGTTTTCACTGTCCCGGTTACCTCTTTGCTAACATTCTCTTCAGCTCTGCAGGGAAACCAGGAACCACGTGGAGAAGGCACCCACACTGAAAGTGCCTGGAGGGAACATTGGGGCTTCTTCTCAGTGTCTCTGACATAGGGTTTCACTGTCCCGGGAAAGTCTCTGCTAACACCCTGCAGAGCGCTGTGCCCAATCTACAGAAACGTCTTGCGGTGTCTCCTACAGGGAAAGTGCCAGGAGGGAATTGTCGAGCTTGTTCTCAGTGTCTCTGAGAATTGCTCTGATTATCCCTGTGACCTCTTTGCTAAGACTCTCCAGAGAGCCGTCCTCAAAACAAACACACATCTTGACATATCTCCCACATTGATCGCAGTGTCTCCAGGAACGGCATTCAAGGAGCCAGGAACTTTTCTCCCTACACTGTCCATTGAGTTGTCCTCAAAACCAATATACATCCTGCTATATCTCCCACATGGAAAGTGCCAGGAGGGAGAAGTGGCGATTATGTTTAGACTTTCTCGGAACTGCTTCAAATCAACTAGATATCTTTGTGCTGTAAATCTCCCAACAGCCAAACGCAAAAGCAGCAAACATCTCGCTGTATGTCCCACATCCAAAGTGCCAAGAGAGAGCTTGCTCTCCCTGTCTTTGAGTACTGTTTTCGCTGTGCCGGTTACCTCTTTGCTAACATTCTCTTCAGCGCTGCAGGGAAACCAGGAACCACGTGGAGAAGGCACCCACACTGAAAGTGCCTGGAGGGAACATTGGGGCTTCTTCTCAGTGTCTCTGACATAGGGTTTCACTGTCCCGGGAAAGTCTCTGCTAACACCCTGCAGAGCGCTGTGCCCAATCTACAGAAACGTCTTGCGGTATCTCCTACAGGGAAAGTGCCAGGAGGGAACTGTCCATCTTGTTCTCAGTGTCTCTGAGAATTGCTCTGATTATCCCTGTGACCTCTTTGCTAAGACTCTCCAGAGAGCCGTCCTCAAAACCAACACACATCTTGACATATCTCCCACATTGATCGCAGTGTCTCCAGGAACGGCATTCAAGGAGCCAGGAACTTTTCTCCCTACACTCTCCATTGAGTTGTCCTCAAAACCAATATACATCCTGCTATATCTCCCACATGGAAAGTGCCAGGAGGGAGAAGTGGCGATTATGTTTAGACTTTCTCGGAACTGCTTCAAATCAACTAGATATCTTTGTGCTGTAAATCTCCCAACAGCCAAACGCAAAAGCAGCAAACATCTCGCTGTATGTCCCACATCCAAAGTGCCAAGAGAGAGCTTGCTCTCCCTGTCTTTGAGTACTGTTTTCGCTGTGCCGGTTACCTCTTTGCTAACATTCTCTTCAGCGCTGCAGGGAAACCAGGAACCACGTGGAGAAGGCACCCACACTGAAAGTGCCTGGAGGGAACATTGGGGCTTCTTCTCAGTGTCTCTGACATAGGGTTTCACTGTCCCGGGAAAGTCTCTGCTAACACCCTGCAGAGCGCTGTGCCCAATCTACAGAAACGTCTTGCGGTATCTCCTACAGGGAAAGTGCCAGGAGGGAACTGTCCATCTTGTTCTCAGTGTCTCTGAGAATTGCTCTGATTATCCCTGTGACCTCTTTGCTAAGACTCTCCAGAGAGCCGTCCTCAAAACAAACACACATCTTGACATATCTCCCACATTGATCGCAGTGTCTCCAGGAACGGCATTCAAGGAGCCAGGAACTTTTCTCCCTACACTGTCCATTGAGTTGTCCTCAAAACCAATATACATCCTGCTATATCTCCCACATGGAAAGTGCCAGGAGGGAGAAGTGGCGATTATGTTTAGACTTTCTCGGAACTGCTTCAAATCAACTAGATATCTTTGTGCTGTAAATCTCCCAACAGCCAAACGCAAAAGCAGCAAACATCTCGCTGTATGTCCCACATCCAAAGTGCCAAGAGAGAGCTTGCTCTCCCTGTCTTTGAGTACTGTTTTCGCTGTGCCGGTTACCTCTTTGCTAACATTCTCTTCAGCGCTGCAGGGAAACCAGGAACCACGTGGAGAAGGCACCCACACTGAAAGTGCCTGGAGGGAACATTGGGGCTTCTTCTCAGTGTCTCTGACATAGGGTTTCACTGTCCCGGGAAAGTCTCTGCTAACACCCTGCAGAGCGCTGTGCCCAATCTACAGAAACGTCTTGCGGTATCTCCTACAGGGAAAGTGCCAGGAGGGAACTGTCCATCTTGTTCTCAGTGTCTCTGAGAATTGCTCTGATTATCCCTGTGACCTCTTTGCTAAGACTCTCCAGAGAGCCGTCCTCAAAACAAACACACATCTTGACATATCTCCCACATTGATCGCAGTGTCTCCAGGAACGGCATTCAAGGAGCCAGGAACTTTTCTCCCTACACTGTCCATTGAGTTGTCCTCAAAACCAATATACATCCTGCTATATCTCCCACATGGAAAGTGCCAGGAGGGAGAAGTGGCGATTATGTTTAGACTTTCTCGGAACTGCTTCAAATCAACTAGATATCTTTGTGCTGTAAATCTCCCAACAGCCAAACGCAAAAGCAGCAAACATCTCGCTGTATGTCCCACATCCAAAGTGCCAAGAGAGAGCTTGCTCTCCCTGTCTTTGAGTACTGTTTTCGCTGTGCCGGTTACCTCTTTGCTAACATTCTCTTCAGCGCTGCAGGGAAACCAGGAACCACGTGGAGAAGGCACCCACACTGAAAGTGCCTGGAGGGAACATTGGGGCTTCTTCTCAGTGTCTCTGACATAGGGTTTCACTGTCCCGGGAAAGTCTCTGCTAACACCCTGCAGAGCGCTGTGCCCAATCTACAGAAACGTCTTGCGGTATCTCCTACAGGGAAAGTGCCAGGAGGGAACTGTCCATCTTGTTCTCAGTGTCTCTGAGAATTGCTCTGATTATCCCTGTGACCTCTTTGCTAAGACTCTCCAGAGAGCCGTCCTCAAAACCAACACACATCTTGACATATCTCCCACATTGATCGCAGTGTCTCCAGGAACGGCATTCAAGGAGCCAGGAACTTTTCTCCCTACACTGTCCATTGAGTTGTCCTCAAAACCAATATACATCCTGCTATATCTCCCACATGGAAAGTGCCAGGAGGGAGAAGTGGCGATTATGTTTAGACTTTCTCGGAACTGCTTCAAATCAACTAGATATCTTTGTGCTGTAAATCTCCCAACAGCCAAACGCAAAAGCAGCAAACATCTCGCTGTATGTCCCACATCCAAAGTGCCAAGAGAGAGCTTGCTCTCCCTGTCTTTGAGTACTGTTTTCGCTGTGCCGGTTACCTCTTTGCTAACATTCTCTTCAGCGCTGCAGGGAAACCAGGAACCACGTGGAGAAGGCACCCACACTGAAAGTGCCTGGAGGGAACATTGGGGCTTCTTCTCAGTGTCTCTGACATAGGGTTTCACTGTCCCGGGAAAGTCTCTGCTAACACCCTGCAGAGCGCTGTGCCCAATCTACAGAAACGTCTTGCGGTATCTCCTACAGGGAAAGTGCCAGGAGGGAATTGTCGAGCTTGTTCTCAGTGTCTCTGAGAATTGCTCTGATTATCCCTGTGACCTCTTTGCTAAGACTCTCCAGAGAGCCGTCCTCAAAACAAACACACATCTTGACATATCTCCCACATTGATCGCAGTGTCTCCAGGAACGGCATTCAAGGAGCCAGGAACTTTTCTCCCTACACTGTCCATTGAGTTGTCCTCAAAACCAATATACATCCTGCTATATCTCCCACATGGAAAGTGCCAGGAGGGAGAAGTGGCGATTATGTTTAGACTTTCTCGGAACTGCTTCAAATCAACTAGATATCTTTGTGCTGTAAATCTCCCAACAGCCAAACGCAAAAGCAGCAAACATCTCGCTGTATGTCCCACATCCAAAGTGCCAAGAGAGAGCTTGCTCTCCCTGTCTTTGAGTACTGTTCTCGCTGTGCCGGTTACCTCTTTGCTAACATTCTCTTCAGCGCTGCAGGGAAACCAGGAACCACGTGGAGAAGGCACCCACACTGAAAGTGCCTGGAGGGAACATTGGGGCTTCTTCTCAGTGTCTCTGACATAGGGTTTCACTGTCCCGGGAAAGTCTCTGCTAACACCCTGCAGAGCGCTGTGCCCAATCTACAGAAACGTCTTGCGGTATCTCCTACAGGGAAAGTGCCAGGAGGGAACTGTCCATCTTGTTCTCAGTGTCTCTGAGAATTGCTCTGATTATCCCTGTGACCTCTTTGCTAAGACTCTCCAGAGAGCCGTCCTCAAAACAAACACACATCTTGACATATCTCCCACATTGATCGCAGTGTCTCCAGGAACGGCATTCAAGGAGCCAGGAACTTTTCTCCCTACACTGTCCATTGAGTTGTCCTCAAAACCAATATACATCCTGCTATATCTCCCACATGGAAAGTGCCAGGAGGGAGAAGTGGCGATTATGTTTAGACTTTCTCGGAACTGCTTCAAATCAACTAGATATCTTTGTGCTGTAAATCTCCCAACAGCCAAACGCAAAAGCAGCAAACATCTCGCTGTATGTCCCACATCCAAAGTGCCAAGAGAGAGCTTGCTCTCCCTGTCTTTGAGTACTGTTTTCGCTGTGCCGGTTACCTCTTTGCTAACATTCTCTTCAGCGCTGCAGGGAAACCAGGAACCACGTGGAGAAGGCACCCACACTGAAAGTGCCTGGAGGGAACATTGGGGCTTCTTCTCAGTGTCTCTGACATAGGGTTTCACTGTCCCGGGAAAGTCTCTGCTAACACCCTGCAGAGCGCTGTGCCCAATCTACAGAAACGTCTTGCGGTATCTCCTACAGGGAAAGTGCCAGGAGGGAATTGTCGAGCTTGTTCTCAGTGTCTCTGAGAATTGCTCTGATTATCCCTGTGACCTCTTTGCTAAGACTCTCCAGAGAGCCGTCCTCAAAACCAACACACATCTTGACATATCTCCCACATTGATCGCAGTGTCTCCAGGAACGGCATTCAAGGAGCCAGGAACTTTTCTCCCTACACTGTCCATTGAGTTGTCCTCAAAACCAATATACATCCTGCTATATCTCCCACATGGAAAGTGCCAGGAGGGAGAAGTGGCGATTATGTTTAGACTTTCTCGGAACTGCTTCAAATCAACTAGATATCTTTGTGCTGTAAATCTCCCAACAGCCAAACGCAAAAGCAGCAAACATCTCGCTGTATGTCCCACATCCAAAGTGCCAAGAGAGAGCTTGCTCTCCCTGTCTTTGAGTACTGTTTTCGCTGTGCCGGTTACCTCTTTGCTAACATTCTCTTCAGCGCTGCAGGGAAACCAGGAACCACGTGGAGAAGGCACCCACACTGAAAGTGCCTGGAGGGAACATTGGGGCTTCTTCTCAGTGTCTCTGACATAGGGTTTCACTGTCCCGGGAAAGTCTCTGCTAACACCCTGCAGAGCGCTGTGCCCAATCTACAGAAACGTCTTGCGGTATCTCCTACAGGGAAAGTGCCAGGAGGGAATTGTCGAGCTTGTTCTCAGTGTCTCTGAGAATTGCTCTGATTATCCCTGTGACCTCTTTGCTAAGACTCTCCAGAGAGCCGTCCTCAAAACCAACACACATCTTGACATATCTCCCACATTGATCGCAGTGTCTCCAGGAACGGCATTCAAGGAGCCAGGAACTTTTCTCCCTACACTGTCCATTGAGTTGTCCTCAAAACCAATATACATCCTGCTATATCTCCCACATGGAAAGTGCCAGGAGGGAGAAGTGGCGATTATGTCTAGACTTTCTCGGAACTGCTTCAAATCAACTAGATATCTTTGTGCTGTAAATCTCCCAACAGCCAAACGCAAAAGCAGCAAACATCTCGCTGTATGTCCCACATCCAAAGTGCCAAGAGAGAGCTTGCTCTCCCTCTCTTTGAGTACTGTTTTCGCTGTGCCGGTTACCTCTTTGCTAACATTCTCTTCAGCGCTGCAGGGAAACCAGGAACCACGTGGAGAAGGCACCCACACTGAAAGTGCCTGGAGGGAACATTGGGGCTTCTTCTCAGTGTCTCTGACATAGGGTTTCACTGTCCCGGGAAAGTCTCTGCTAACACCCTGCAGAGCGCTGTGCCCAATCTACAGAAACGTCTTGCGGTATCTCCTACAGGGAAAGTGCCAGGAGGGAATTGTCGAGCTTGTTCTCAGTGTCTCTGAGAATTGCTCTGATTATCCCTGTGACCTCTTTGCTAAGACTCTCCAGAGAGCCGTCCTCAAAACCAACACACATCTTGACATATCTCCCACATTGATCGCAGTGTCTCCAGGAACGGCATTCAAGGAGCCAGGAACTTTTCTCCCTACACTGTCCATTGAGTTGTCCTCAAAACCAATATACATCCTGCTATATCTCCCACATGGAAAGTGCCAGGAGGGAGAAGTGGCGATTATGTTTAGACTTTCTCGGAACTGCTTCAAATCAACTAGATATCTTTGTGCTGTAAATCTCCCAACAGCCAAACGCAAAAGCAGCAAACATCTCGCTGTATGTCCCACATCCAAAGTGCCAAGAGAGAGCTTGCTCTCCCTGTCTTTGAGTACTGTTTTCGCTGTGCCGGTTACCTCTTTGCTAACATTCTCTTCAGCGCTGCAGGGAAACCAGGAACCACGTGGAGAAGGCACCCACACTGAAAGTGCCTGGAGGGAACATTGGGGCTTCTTCTCAGTGTCTCTGACATAGGGTTTCACTGTCCCGGGAAAGTCTCTGCTAACACCCTGCAGAGCGCTGTGCCCAATCTACAGAAACGTCTTGCGGTATCTCCTACAGGGAAAGTGCCAGGAGGGAATTGTCGAGCTTGTTCTCAGTGTCTCTGAGAATTGCTCTGATTATCCCTGTGACCTCTTTGCTAAGACTCTCCAGAGAGCCGTCCTCAAAACCAACACACATCTTGACATATCTCCCACATTGATCGCAGTGTCTCCAGGAACGGCATTCAAGGAGCCAGGAACTTTTCTCCCTACACTGTCCATTGAGTTGTCCTCAAAACCAATATACATCCTGCTATATCTCCCACATGGAAAGTGCCAGGAGGGAGAAGTGGCGATTATGTTTAGACTTTCTCGGAACTGCTTCAAATCAACTAGATATCTTTGTGCTGTAAATCTCCCAACAGCCAAACGCAAAAGCAGCAAACATCTCGCTGTATGTCCCACATCCAAAGTGCCAAGAGAGAGCTTGCTCTCCCTGTCTTTGAGTACTGTTTTCGCTGTGCCGGTTACCTCTTTGCTAACATTCTCTTCAGCGCTGCAGGGAAACCAGGAACCACGTGGAGAAGGCACCCACACTGAAAGTGCCTGGAGGGAACATTGGGGCTTCTTCTCAGTGTCTCTGACATAGGGTTTCACTGTCCCGGGAAAGTCTCTGCTAACACCCTGCAGAGCGCTGTGCCCAATCTACAGAAACGTCTTGCGGTATCTCCTACAGGGAAAGTGCCAGGAGGGAATTGTCGAGCTTGTTCTCAGTGTCTCTGAGAATTGCTCTGATTATCCCTGTGACCTCTTTGCTAAGACTCTCCAGAGAGCCGTCCTCAAAACCAACACACATCTTGACATATCTCCCACATTGATCGCAGTGTCTCCAGGAACGGCATTCAAGGAGCCAGGAACTTTTCTCCCTACACTGTCCATTGAGTTGTCCTCAAAACCAATATACATCCTGCTATATCTCCCACATGGAAAGTGCCAGGAGGGAGAAGTGGCGATTATGTTTAGACTTTCTCGGAACTGCTTCAAATCAACTAGATATCTTTGTGCTGTAAATCTCCCAACAGCCAAACGCAAAAGCAGCAAACATCTCGCTGTATGTCCCACATCCAAAGTGCCAAGAGAGAGCTTGCTCTCCCTCTCTTTGAGTACTGTTTTCGCTGTGCCGGTTACCTCTTTGCTAACATTCTCTTCAGCGCTGCAGGGAAACCAGGAACCACGTGGAGAAGGCACCCACACTGAAAGTGCCTGGAGGGAACATTGGGGCTTCTTCTCAGTGTCTCTGACATAGGGTTTCACTGTCCCGGGAAAGTCTCTGCTAACACCCTGCAGAGCGCTGTGCCCAATCTACAGAAACGTCTTGCGGTATCTCCTACAGGGAAAGTGCCAGGAGGGAATTGTCGAGCTTGTTCTCAGTGTCTCTGAGAATTGCTCTGATTATCCCTGTGACCTCTTTGCTAAGACTCTCCAGAGAGCCGTCCTCAAAACCAACACACATCTTGACATATCTCCCACATTGATCGCAGTGTCTCCAGGAACGGCATTCAAGGAGCCAGGAACTTTTCTCCCTACACTGTCCATTGAGTTGTCCTCAAAACCAATATACATCCTGCTATATCTCCCACATGGAAAGTGCCAGGAGGGAGAAGTGGCGATTATGTCTAGACTTTCTCGGAACTGCTTCAAATCAACTAGATATCTTTGTGCTGTAAATCTCCCAACAGCCAAACGCAAAAGCAGCAAACATCTCGCTGTATGTCCCACATCCAAAGTGCCAAGAGAGAGCTTGCTCTCCCTGTCTTTGAGTACTGTTTTCGCTGTGCCGGTTACCTCTTTGCTAACATTCTCTTCAGCGCTGCAGGGAAACCAGGAACCACGTGGAGAAGGCACCCACACTGAAAGTGCCTGGAGGGAACATTGGGGCTTCTTCTCAGTGTCTCTGACATAGGGTTTCACTGTCCCGGGAAAGTCTCTGCTAACACCCTGCAGAGCGCTGTGCCCAATCTACAGAAACGTCTTGCGGTATCTCCTACAGGGAAAGTGCCAGGAGGGAACTGTCCATCTTGTTCTCAGTGTCTCTGAGAATTGCTCTGATTATCCCTGTGACCTCTTTGCTAAGACTCTCCAGAGAGCCGTCCTCAAAACCAACACACATCTTGACATATCTCCCACATTGATCGCAGTGTCTCCAGGAACGGCATTCAAGGAGCCAGGAACTTTTCTCCCTACACTGTCCATTGAGTTGTCCTCAAAACCAATATACATCCTGCTATATCTCCCACATGGAAAGTGCCAGGAGGGAGAAGTGGCGATTATGTTTAGACTTTCTCGGAACTGCTTCAAATCAACTAGATATCTTTGTGCTGTAAATCTCCCAACAGCCAAACGCAAAAGCAGCAAACATCTCGCTGTATGTCCCACATCCAAAGTGCCAAGAGAGAGCTTGCTCTCCCTCTCTTTGAGTACTGTTTTCGCTGTGCCGGTTACCTCTTTGCTAACATTCTCTTCAGCGCTGCAGGGAAACCAGGAACCACGTGGAGAAGGCACCCACACTGAAAGTGCCTGGAGGGAACATTGGGGCTTCTTCTCAGTGTCTCTGACATAGGGTTTCACTGTCCCGGGAAAGTCTCTGCTAACACCCTGCAGAGCGCTGTGCCCAATCTACAGAAACGTCTTGCGGTATCTCCTACAGGGAAAGTGCCAGGAGGGAATTGTCGAGCTTGTTCTCAGTGTCTCTGAGAATTGCTCTGATTATCCCTGTGACCTCTTTGCTAAGACTCTCCAGAGAGCCGTCCTCAAAACCAACACACATCTTGACATATCTCCCACATTGATCGCAGTGTCTCCAGGAACGGCATTCAAGGAGCCAGGAACTTTTCTCCCTACACTGTCCATTGAGTTGTCCTCAAAACCAATATACATCCTGCTATATCTCCCACATGGAAAGTGCCAGGAGGGAGAAGTGGCGATTATGTTTAGACTTTCTCGGAACTGCTTCAAATCAACTAGATATCTTTGTGCTGTAAATCTCCCAACAGCCAAACGCAAAAGCAGCAAACATCTCGCTGTATGTCCCACATCCAAAGTGCCAAGAGAGAGCTTGCTCTCCCTGTCTTTGAGTACTGTTTTCGCTGTGCCGGTTACCTCTTTGCTAACATTCTCTTCAGCGCTGCAGGGAAACCAGGAACCACGTGGAGAAGGCACCCACACTGAAAGTGCCTGGAGGGAACATTGGGGCTTCTTCTCAGTGTCTCTGACATAGGGTTTCACTGTCCCGGGAAAGTCTCTGCTAACACCCTGCAGAGCGCTGTGCCCAATCTACAGAAACGTCTTGCGGTATCTCCTACAGGGAAAGTGCCAGGAGGGAACTGTCCATCTTGTTCTCAGTGTCTCTGAGAATTGCTCTGATTATCCCTGTGACCTCTTTGCTAAGACTCTCCAGAGAGCCGTCCTCAAAACCAACACACATCTTGACATATCTCCCACATTGATCGCAGTGTCTCCAGGAACGGCATTCAAGGAGCCAGGAACTTTTCTCCCTACACTGTCCATTGAGTTGTCCTCAAAACCAATATACATCCTGCTATATCTCCCACATGGAAAGTGCCAGGAGGGAGAAGTGGCGATTATGTTTAGACTTTCTCGGAACTGCTTCAAATCAACTAGATATCTTTGTGCTGTAAATCTCCCAACAGCCAAACGCAAAAGCAGCAAACATCTCGCTGTATGTCCCACATCCAAAGTGCCAAGAGAGAGCTTGCTCTCCCTCTCTTTGAGTACTGTTTTCGCTGTGCCGGTTACCTCTTTGCTAACATTCTCTTCAGCGCTGCAGGGAAACCAGGAACCACGTGGAGAAGGCACCCACACTGAAAGTGCCTGGAGGGAACATTGGGGCTTCTTCTCAGTGTCTCTGACATAGGGTTTCACTGTCCCGGGAAAGTCTCTGCTAACACCCTGCAGAGCGCTGTGCCCAATCTACAGAAACGTCTTGCGGTATCTCCTACAGGGAAAGTGCCAGGAGGGAATTGTCGAGCTTGTTCTCAGTGTCTCTGAGAATTGCTCTGATTATCCCTGTGACCTCTTTGCTAAGACTCTCCAGAGAGCCGTCCTCAAAACCAACACACATCTTGACATATCTCCCACATTGATCGCAGTGTCTCCAGGAACGGCATTCAAGGAGCCAGGAACTTTTCTCCCTACACTGTCCATTGAGTTGTCCTCAAAACCAATATACATCCTGCTATATCTCCCACATGGAAAGTGCCAGGAGGGAGAAGTGGCGATTATGTTTAGACTTTCTCGGAACTGCTTCAAATCAACTAGATATCTTTGTGCTGTAAATCTCCCAACAGCCAAACGCAAAAGCAGCAAACATCTCGCTGTATGTCCCACATCCAAAGTGCCAAGAGAGAGCTTGCTCTCCCTGTCTTTGAGTACTGTTTTCGCTGTGCCGGTTACCTCTTTGCTAACATTCTCTTCAGCGCTGCAGGGAAACCAGGAACCACGTGGAGAAGGCACCCACACTGAAAGTGCCTGGAGGGAACATTGGGGCTTCTTCTCAGTGTCTCTGACATAGGGTTTCACTGTCCCGGGAAAGTCTCTGCTAACACCCTGCAGAGCGCTGTGCCCAATCTACAGAAACGTCTTGCGGTATCTCCTACAGGGAAAGTGCCAGGAGGGAATTGTCGAGCTTGTTCTCAGTGTCTCTGAGAATTGCTCTGATTATCCCTGTGACCTCTTTGCTAAGACTCTCCAGAGAGCCGTCCTCAAAACCAACACACATCTTGACATATCTCCCTCATTGATCGCAGTGTCTCCAGGAACGGCATTCAAGGAGCCAGGAACTTTTCTCCCTACACTGTCCATTGAGTTGTCCTCAAAACCAATATACATCCTGCTATATCTCCCACATGGAAAGTGCCAGGAGGGAGAAGTGGCGATTATGTTTAGACTTTCTCGGAACTGCTTCAAATCAACTAGATATCTTTGTGCTGTAAATCTCCCAACAGCCAAACGCAAAAGCAGCAAACATCTCGCTGTATGTCCCACATCCAAAGTGCCAAGAGAGAGCTTGCTCTCCCTGTCTTTGAGTACTGTTTTCGCTGTGCCGGTTACCTCTTTGCTAACATTCTCTTCAGCGCTGCAGGGAAACCAGGAACCACGTGGAGAAGGCACCCACACTGAAAGTGCCTGGAGGGAACATTGGGGCTTCTTCTCAGTGTCTCTGACATAGGGTTTCACTGTCCCGGGAAAGTCTCTGCTAACACCCTGCAGAGCGCTGTGCCCAATCTACAGAAACGTCTTGCGGTATCTCCTACAGGGAAAGTGCCAGGAGGGAATTGTCGAGCTTGTTCTCAGTGTCTCTGAGAATTGCTCTGATTATCCCTGTGACCTCTTTGCTAAGACTCTCCAGAGAGCCGTCCTCAAAACCAACACACATCTTGACATATCTCCCACATTGATCGCAGTGTCTCCAGGAACGGCATTCAAGGAGCCAGGAACTTTTCTCCCTACACTGTCCATTGAGTTGTCCTCAAAACCAATATACATCCTGCTATATCTCCCACATGGAAAGTGCCAGGAGGGAGAAGTGGCGATTATGTTTAGACTTTCTCGGAACTGCTTCAAATCAACTAGATATCTTTGTGCTGTAAATCTCCCAACAGCCAAACGCAAAAGCAGCAAACATCTCGCTGTATGTCCCACATCCAAAGTGCCAAGAGAGAGCTTGCTCTCCCTGTCTTTGAGTACTGTTTTCGCTGTGCCGGTTACCTCTTTGCTAACATTCTCTTCAGCGCTGCAGGGAAACCAGGAACCACGTGGAGAAGGCACCCACACTGAAAGTGCCTGGAGGGAACATTGGGGCTTCTTCTCAGTGTCTCTGACATAGGGTTTCACTGTCCCGGGAAAGTCTCTGCTAACACCCTGCAGAGCGCTGTGCCCAATCTACAGAAACGTCTTGCGGTATCTCCTACAGGGAAAGTGCCAGGAGGGAACTGTCCATCTTGTTCTCAGTGTCTCTGAGAATTGCTCTGATTATCCCTGTGACCTCTTTGCTAAGACTCTCCAGAGAGCCGTCCTCAAAACCAACACACATCTTGACATATCTCCCACATTGATCGCAGTGTCTCCAGGAACGGCATTCAAGGAGCCAGGAACTTTTCTCCCTACACTGTCCATTGAGTTGTCCTCAAAACCAATATACATCCTGCTATATCTCCCACATGGAAAGTGCCAGGAGGGAGAAGTGGCGATTATGTTTAGACTTTCTCGGAACTGCTTCAAATCAACTAGATATCTTTGTGCTGTAAATCTCCCAACAGCCAAACGCAAAAGCAGCAAACATCTCGCTGTATGTCCCACATCCAAAGTGCCAAGAGAGAGCTTGCTCTCCCTCTCTTTGAGTACTGTTTTCGCTGTGCCGGTTACCTCTTTGCTAACATTCTCTTCAGCGCTGCAGGGAAACCAGGAACCACGTGGAGAAGGCACCCACACTGAAAGTGCCTGGAGGGAACATTGGGGCTTCTTCTCAGTGTCTCTGACATAGGGTTTCACTGTCCCGGGAAAGTCTCTGCTAACACCCTGCAGAGCGCTGTGCCCAATCTACAGAAACGTCTTGCGGTATCTCCTACAGGGAAAGTGCCAGGAGGGAATTGTCGAGCTTGTTCTCAGTGTCTCTGAGAATTGCTCTGATTATCCCTGTGACCTCTTTGCTAAGACTCTCCAGAGAGCCGTCCTCAAAACCAACACACATCTTGACATATCTCCCACATTGATCGCAGTGTCTCCAGGAACGGCATTCAAGGAGCCAGGAACTTTTCTCCCTACACTGTCCATTGAGTTGTCCTCAAAACCAATATACATCCTGCTATATCTCCCACATGGAAAGTGCCAGGAGGGAGAAGTGGCGATTATGTTTAGACTTTCTCGGAACTGCTTCAAATCAACTAGATATCTTTGTGCTGTAAATCTCCCAACAGCCAAACGCAAAAGCAGCAAACATCTCGCTGTATGTCCCACATCCAAAGTGCCAAGAGAGAGCTTGCTCTCCCTGTCTTTGAGTACTGTTTTCGCTGTGCCGGTTACCTCTTTGCTAACATTCTCTTCAGCGCTGCAGGGAAACCAGGAACCACGTGGAGAAGGCACCCACACTGAAAGTGCCTGGAGGGAACATTGGGGCTTCTTCTCAGTGTCTCTGACATAGGGTTTCACTGTCCCGGGAAAGTCTCTGCTAACACCCTGCAGAGCGCTGTGCCCAATCTACAGAAACGTCTTGCGGTATCTCCTACAGGGAAAGTGCCAGGAGGGAACTGTCCATCTTGTTCTCAGTGTCTCTGAGAATTGCTCTGATTATCCCTGTGACCTCTTTGCTAAGACTCTCCAGAGAGCCGTCCTCAAAACCAACACACATCTTGACATATCTCCCACATTGATCGCAGTGTCTCCAGGAACGGCATTCAAGGAGCCAGGAACTTTTCTCCCTACACTGTCCATTGAGTTGTCCTCAAAACCAATATACATCCTGCTATATCTCCCACATGGAAAGTGCCAGGAGGGAGAAGTGGCGATTATGTTTAGACTTTCTCGGAACTGCTTCAAATCAACTAGATATCTTTGTGCTGTAAATCTCCCAACAGCCAAACGCAAAAGCAGCAAACATCTCGCTGTATGTCCCACATCCAAAGTGCCAAGAGAGAGCTTGCTCTCCCTCTCTTTGAGTACTGTTTTCGCTGTGCCGGTTACCTCTTTGCTAACATTCTCTTCAGCGCTGCAGGGAAACCAGGAACCACGTGGAGAAGGCACCCACACTGAAAGTGCCTGGAGGGAACATTGGGGCTTCTTCTCAGTGTCTCTGACATAGGGTTTCACTGTCCCGGGAAAGTCTCTGCTAACACCCTGCAGAGCGCTGTGCCCAATCTACAGAAACGTCTTGCGGTATCTCCTACAGGGAAAGTGCCAGGAGGGAATTGTCGAGCTTGTTCTCAGTGTCTCTGAGAATTGCTCTGATTATCCCTGTGACCTCTTTGCTAAGACTCTCCAGAGAGCCGTCCTCAAAACCAACACACATCTTGACATATCTCCCACATTGATCGCAGTGTCTCCAGGAACGGCATTCAAGGAGCCAGGAACTTTTCTCCCTACACTGTCCATTGAGTTGTCCTCAAAACCAATATACATCCTGCTATATCTCCCACATGGAAAGTGCCAGGAGGGAGAA
>NW_026961545.1:0-22035 GCF_963924245.1 Chroicocephalus ridibundus
CCCCCTTGTTGTGCCCCCCCCTCGTGCCCCCCCCCCAATGACCCCCGCCCATGTCCTGTCCCCCCCCCCGTGGGTGCCCCCCCCCCCCAACGACTCCCCCCCGTGTCGTTGCCCCCCCCCCCATGTCGGTCGCCCCCCCCCCCCTTGTGGGTCCCCCCCCCACATGTCCCCCGGTCCCCCCCCCCCCCCCGTTGGTGCCCCCCCCCCTCGTGCCCCCCCCCCCCCCCAAATGACCCCCCCATGTCCCGTGTCGCCCCCCCCGTGGGTGCCCCCCCCCCCACATGACACCCCCCCCCACAACGACTCCCCCCCGTGTCGTTGCCCCCCCCCATGTCCCGTCCCCCCCTCCTTGTTGGTGTCCCCCCCCCCCCGTGGCCGCCCCCCCCCGTGGCCCGCCCCCCCCCCCCATGGCCCCCCCCCCATGTCCCGTGTCCCCCCCCCGTGGTCCGTGTCCCCCCCCCCGGGGCCCCCCCACCTGGCAGTGCCGCAGCTCCAGCGCAGCCAGCGCCGGGCAGGACCCACACAGCAGCTGGGGGGGGGGGGGGTGTCAGCCCCCACAAGTGTGGGGCACAGCCCCCCCAAGTGTGGGTGTTCCCCCCCTCCCCCAAATGCGTCCCAGACCCCCAAGTGTGGGGCACAGCCCCCCCAAGTGTGGGTGTTCCCCCCCCCAAAATGTGTCCCAGACCCCCAAGTGTGGGCACAGCCCCCCCCCAAGTGTGGGTGTTCCCTCCCCCTCCCCAAAATGCGTCCCAGACCCCCAAGTGTGGGTCACCGCCCCCAAGTGTGGGTGTTCCCCCCCCCTCCCCAAAATGCGTCCCAGACCCCCAAGTGTGGGTCACAGCCCCCCACATGTGGGTGTCCCCCCCCCCAAGTGTGGTCACCCCCCAGGTGTGTCCCAGCCCCCCAAGTGTGGGTCACCCCCCCATATGTGAGTCCCCCCCCAAAGTGTGGGTCACCCCCAGGTGTGCCCCAGCCCCCCAAGTGTGGGTCACAGCCCCCCTGAGTGTGTCCCAGCCCCACAAGTGTGGGTCACCCCCCTATATGTGGGTCCCCCCCCAAAGTGTGGGTCACCCCTCTAAGCGTCGGTCAGCCCCCCGAGTGTGTCCCAGCCCCCCAAGTGTGGGTCACCCCCCACATATGGGTGTCGTCCCCCCCAAGTGTGGGTCACCCCCAGGTGTGTCCCAGCCCCACAAGTGTGGGTCACTCCCCCTATATGTGGGTCCCCCCCCAAGTGTGCGTCACCCCTCTAAGCGTGGGTCAGCCCCCCAAGTGTGGGTCACAGCCCCCCGAGTGTGTCCCAGCCCCCCAAGTGTGGGTCCCCCCCCAAAGTGTGGGTCACTACTCCCCCACATGTGGGTGTGTCCCCCCCCAAGTGTGGGTCACAGCCCCCCCAAGTGTGTCCCAGCCCCCCAAGTGTGGGTCACTCCCCCTATATGTGGGTCCCCCCCCAAAGCGTGGGTCGCCCCCCAGGTGTGTCCCAGCCCCCAAGTGTGGGGTCACAGCCCCCTGAGTGTGTCCCAGCCCCACAAGTGTGGGTCACTCCCCCTATATGTGGGTCCCCCCCCAAAGTGTGGGTCACCCCTCTAAGCGTCGGTCAGCCCCCCGAGTGTGTCCCAGCCCCCCGAGTGTGGGTCACCCCCCAGGTGTGTCCCAGCCCCCCAAGTGTGGGTCCAGCCCCCCCGGGCGTGTCCCAGCCCCCCAAGTGTGGGTCGCCCCCCACCTCCAGCACGTTGCCCACGTGGCTCCTCCACCCGCAGAGCACGAACTCCCGCAGCTGCGAGAACCTGGGGGTCGGGGGGGGGCAGTTGTGGGGTCAGGGGGGGACTTGGGGGTCCCGGGGGGGGGGGGGAGTTGGGGGTCGGGGGGGGGTAGTTGGGGGTCCCAGGGGGCGGAGTTGGGGGTCCCAGGGGGCACCCACCTGGTCTGGGCCAGCCCCCGCAGGGCGTCCAGGACCCGCTGTGGGGCGCGGGGGGGGCGGGGGGTCCCCTCGTGCCCCCCAAGTTGGACCCGGACCCACAAGTGGGGGTCGGCGGCGGCCGCGTTCCACAGGCGGCACACGCGGGCCACGCTGGGGGGGGGGACGGGACACGGACGGCAGTGGGTCAGGCCCCACACGCTGCCCCATACGTGTGGGGCACACCCTACACCCGCCCCACACGTGTGGGGCACACCCCAGACCCCACCCCGCACGTGTGGGGCAGCCCCCCAGCACCCTCCCCCTGCAGAGAAAGGCCACCCTGGGGCGGGGGGGACGGCAGGGGGTCAGCCCCACGCCCTGCCCCACACGTGTGGGGCACACCCAGACCCCGCCCCACACGTGTGGGGCAGCCCCCCACTCTGCCCCACAGGTGCGGGTCATTCCCCACCCCCCCACCCCCCACTCTGCCCCCCAGGTGTGGGTCGCCCCCCAGGTGTGGGTCCTCCCCCCTCCCGCCCCATAGGTGTGGGTCAGGCCGCGACGGCGGAGGAGGGGCACGGCCCCCTCCCGCTCCACCCCACACACCCTGCCCCACACATGTGGGTCACCCCCAGCCCCCCTCTCTCCGCCCCACACCTGCGGCTCACCCCCCTCCCCCTGCCCCACCCCTGTGGGTCACCCTCCCGCCCTACGCATCCTGCCCCACAGATGTGGGTCACCGCCCACACCCCCCGCCCCACACCTATGGGTCACACATACACACACCCCCACCCCCACCCCCCCTTCCCCCCAGATGTGGGTCACCCCCCGCACTCTGCCCCCCCCCCAGGTGTGGGTCACCCCCTGCCCCCCAGGTGTGGGTCACCCCCCCCCTCTGCCCCCAAGTGTGGGTCCGGCCGCACCGGCAGAGCAGGGGCACGGCCCCCTCCCGCTCCACCCCCGCCCGCAGCACGCGCTGCAGGATCTCGGGGGGCAGCCGCGTGCCCCACGGCCCCTCCCCCCCCGCCCCATGGCGGCGGCGGCGGGGCCGGGGGGCAGGATGTGGGGCGGGATGTGGTGCAGGACGTCGGGCAGGACGGGGGGCGGCAGGCTGGGGGTCAATCCGTGGGGCAGGCTGGGGGTCCATCTGGGGGTCCATCAGTGGGTCAATCCGTGGGCAGGCTGGGGGTCCGTCCATGGGGCAGGACAAGGAACAAGCTGTAGATCCAGCTGTGGGTCCAGCTGTGGGGCAGGCGGCTGTGGGTCCGGCTGTGGGTCCACCAGTGGGTCCGTCCGTGGGCAGGCAGTGGGTCGGGCTGTGGGTCCATCTGTGGGCAGGCGCTGTGTCCATCTGTGGGTCCATCAGTGGGTCAATCCGTGGGCAGGCTGTAGTAGATCCATCTGTGGGTCCATCAGTGGGGCACGCTGTGGGGCAGCAGGCCGTGGGGCAGGCCGTGGGCAGGCCGTGGGTCCATCCGTGGCTCCATCAGGGGGTCCATCCATGGGGCAGGCTGTGGGTCCGTCCATGGGTCCGTCCGTGGGTCCGGGGGAGCGGGGGGCGTCCGTCTGCCCCACGGCTGCGACTTGTGGGTCCGGGCCTGGGGGGCTGGGGGAGACGGGGGGAGGTTGGGGGGCGGCAACGGGGTCTGACCCACGGAGAGACCCACAGCGGGACCCACGGATGGGGCCACACCCAGCCCCACAGATGGACCCACACCCAGCCCCACAGCCCGCCCCACACCAAGCCCCACAGCCGACCCCACATCCAGACCCACAGCTGGACCCACAGCCAGCTCCACAGCCTGCCCCACACCCGGCCCACACCCGGCAGCATGGCCAGCCCCACAGCCTGCCCCACACCCGGCCCCCCACCCAGCAGCATGGCCAGCCCCACAGCCTGCCCCACAGCCTGCCCTGTGGCCAGCCCCACACCCAGCCCCACAACCTGCCCCACATTTGGCCCCATGGCCAGCCCACACCCAGCCCCACAGATGGGCCCACAGCCTGCCCCACACACAGCCCCACAGACGGACCTACACCCAGCCCCACAGATGGACCCACACTCGGCCCACAGCCAGCCCCACAACCTGCCCCACATTCGGCCCCACGGCCAGCCCCACAGCCTGCCCCATGGCCAGCCCCACACCTGGCCTCACAGATGGACCCACACCCCGGCCCCACAGCCTGCCCCACACCCAGCCCCACAGATGGGCCCACAGATGGACCACAGATGGACCCACAGCCTGCCCCACACCCAGCCCCACAGATGGACCCACAGCCTGCCCCACACCCAGCCCCACGGACGGACCTACACCAGCCCCACAGATGGACCCACACTCGGCCCCACAGCCAGCCCCACAACCTGCCCCATGGCCAGCCCCACAGATGGACCCATGCCCAACCCCACAGCGTGCCCCACACCCGGCCCCACACCCCGCCCCACAGCCTGCCCCACAGATGGACCCACACCCCGCTCCACAGCCAGACCCACAGCGTGCCCCACACTCGGCCCCACAACCTGCCCCATGGCCAGCCCCACACTCGGTCCCACACCCAGCCCCACAGATGGACCCAACACCCCGCTCCACAGCCCGCCCCACAGCCTGCCCCACAGATGGACCCACACCCTGCTCCACAGCCAGACCCACAGCGTGCCCCACACTCGAGCCCCACAACCTGCCCATGCCAGCCCCACACTCGGTCCCACACCCAGCCCACAGATGGACCCACACCCCGCTCCACAGCCCGCCCCACAGCCTGCCCCACAGATGGACCCACACCCTGCTCCACAGCCAGACCCACAGCGTGCCCCACAACCTGCCCCATGACCAGCCCCACAGCCAGCCCCACAGCGTGCCCCACAACCTGTCCCATGACCAGCCCACAGCCAGCCCCACAGATGGACCAACAGCCGGCCCCACAGCCTGCCCATGACCAGCCCCACACCCGGCCCCACAGATGGACCCACACCCAGCCCCACAGCCTGCCCCATGACCAGCCCCACACCGGCCCCACAGATGGACCCACACCCAGCCCCACAGCCTGCCCCATGGCCAGCCCCACACCCGGCCCCACAGATGGACCCACACCCAGCCCCACAGATGGACCCACACCCAGCCCCACACCCCGCCCCACAGCCTGCCCCACAGATGGACCCACACCCCGCTCCACAGCCAGACCCACAGATGGACCAACAGCCGGCCCCACAGCCTGCCCCATGACCAGCCCCACACCCGGCCCCACAGATGGACCCACACCAGCCCCACAGCCTGCCCCATGGCCAGCCCCACAGCCAGCCCCACAGATGGACCCACACCCAGCCCCACAGCCTGCCCCATGGCCAGCCCCACACCCGGCCCCACAGATGGACCCACACTCGGCCCCACAGCCTGCCCCATGGCCAGCCCCACACCGGCCCCACAGATGGACCCACACCCAGCCCCACAGCCTGCCCCATGGCCAGCCCCCACACCGGCCCCACAGATGGACCCACACCCAGCCCCACAGCCTGCCCCATGGCCGGCCCCACAGCGTGCCCCACACCCGGCCCCGCCCCCCCACTTGTGGGTCAGCCCGGGGGGAGGGGCCGGGCCCGCGCTCACTCACCCGCGCGCGCCGCCATCTTGGGAGGGGGCGTGGCCTCGGCGGGGGGGGGCGTGGCCGGCACGGGGTGTCCCCGCGTGTCCCCTCCGGGGGGGGGGGGGCGTGGTCCCTCCAGCCCCGCCCCCCGCCTCGCGCCACTTCCCCGGCCCCGCCCCCCTCTGCCCATCGAGGAGGGAGGGGGGGGGCGGGGCCCGGGAGGAGGAGGAGAGGGGGGGGAGGGAGGGAGCGGCGGCGGCCAATGGGAGCGCGGGGCGGGAGGGGCGGGGCCGGGAGGGGGCGTGGCCGGGAGGGGGCGTGGCCGGGAGGGGGGCGTGGCCATCCCGGGCGGGCGGCGGCGAAGGGCGCGGAGCCATGGGGCTGCGGCGGGCGGTGAGGGGGGGCGGGGGGGGGACATAGGGGGGGACAAAACCCCCCCCCCGGACCGGGACACCCCCATAGGACCCCTCCCCCCCCCCGGGACACTCCCACCCCCCCCGGGACCGGGACACCCCCCATAGGACCCCTCCCCCCCCACCCCGGACACTCCCCCCCCCCCCCGGGACCGGGACACCCCCCCATAGGACCCCTCCCCCCCCCGGGACACTCCCCCCCCCCCCCCGGGACCGGGACCCCCCCCCCGGACTCGGACACACCCCCCCCGGGACGCCCCCCCCCCCCTCAGGACAACCCCCCCCCCCCCCCCCGGGACCGGGACAAACCCCCTTAGGACCCCTCCCCCCCCCCCCGGGACACTCCCCCCCCCCCCCGGGACCGGGACACCCCCCCTTAGGACCCCTCCCCTCCCCCCCTCCGGGTCACAGCCCCCCGGGACCCCCTTCCGCCCCCCCCCCACCGGGACCGGGACACCCCCCCCCCCCCGCCATGGGACCCCCCCCCCTCCCCCCGGCACCGGGACCCCCCCCGGACTCGGACACCACCCCCCCCCCCCGGACACCCCCCCCTCAGGACACCCCCCCCCCCCCCGCCATGGTGGGACCCCCCGCCTCCCCCCGCCCCTCCCCCCCCCCGGGGCCTCCTTGGGGATTCCCGCCCCCCCCCCACCGCCCCTCCCCCACTCCGAGGACACCCCCCCCCCCCCGGGAATCCCCCCCCACAGACCCCCTCCCCCTCCCCCACCCCCCCCGCGACCCCCCTATAGACCCCTCCCCCCCCCCCCGGTCCCCTCTCGGGGAACCCCCTCCCCCCCCCCCCCAGGACCCCCCCGGGGACGCCCCTCCCCCCCCCCCCCCGGGACCCGCCAAGGCCGCGGCCTCGGGGGGGGAGGGGAAGGGACGGGGGGGGGGGGGGAGCGGGGTGTGGGGCTGGACCCATAGGGCTGGGCTGTGGGGCTGGACCCATAGGGCTGGGCTGTGGGGCTGGCTATGGGGTTGGACTCTATGGGGCTGGACTCTATGGGGCTGGACCCATAGGGCTGAGCTGTGGGGCTGGCTATGGGGCTGGACTCCATGGGGCTGGACCCATAGGGCTGAGCTGTGGGGCTGGACTCCATGGGGCTGGACCCCTAGGGCTGGGTTGGCTGTGGGTCAGGGGTGTGGGGCTGGACTCCATGGGGCTGTACCCATAGGGCTGTGGGGCTGGACTCCCTGGACCCCTGGGGCTGGCTGTGGGGCAGGGATGTGGGGCTGGCTATGGGGCTGGATTCCATGGGGCTGGGTTAGGCGTGGGGCTGGCTGTGGGGCTGGACTCCATGGGGCTGGACCCATAGGGCTGGGTTGGCTGTGGGTCAGGGGTGTGGGACTGGACTCCATGGGGCTGGACCCATAGGGCTGTGGGGCTGGACTCCCTGGACCCCTGGGGCTGGCTGTGGGGCAGGGATGTGGGGCTGGCTATGGGGCTGGATTCCATGGGGCTGGGTTAGGCGTGGGGCTGGCTATGGGGCTGGACTCCATGGGGCTGGACCCATAGGGCTGGGCTGTGGGGCTGGACCCCATGGGGCTGGCTGTGGGGCAGGGATGTGGGGCTGGACCCGTGGGGCTGGGTTAGGTGTGGGGCTGGCTGTGGGGCTGGACTCCATGGGGCTGGACCCATAGGCCTGAGCTGTGGGGCTGGGCTGTGGGGCTGGACCCCATGGGGCTGGCTGTGGGGCAGGTCTGTGGGGCTGGATTCCGTGGGGCTGGGTTAGGTGTGGGGCTGGCTGTGGGGCTGGACCCCATGGGCCTGGCAGTGGGGCAGGGATGTGGGGCTGAACCCGTGGGGCTGGATTCCATGGGACCGGGTTAGGTGTGGGGCTGGCTATGGGGCTGGACTCCATGGGGCTGGACCCATAGGCCTGAGCTGTGGGGCTGGGCTGTGGGGCTGGACCCCATGGGGCTGGGTGTGGGGCAGGTCTGTGGGGCTGGATTCCGTGGGGCTGGGTTAGGTGTGGGGCTAGCTGTGGGGCTGGACCCCATGGGGCTGGCTGTGGGGCAGGGATGTGGGGCTGGACCCGTGGGGCTGGATTCCATGGGGCTGGGTTAGGTGTGGGGCTGGCTATGGGGCTGGACTCCATGGGGCTGGACCCATAGGCCTGAGCTGTGGGGCTGGGCTGTGGGGCTGGACCCCATGGGGCTGGGTGTGGGGCAGGTCTGTGGGGCTGGGTTAGGTGTGGGGCTGGCTGTGGGGCTGGACCCCATGGGCCTGGCTGTGGGGCAGGGATGTGGGGCTGGACCCGTGGGGCTGGGCTGGCTGTGGGGCTGGCCGTGGGGCTGTGTGGGGCAGGGAGCCCCACGGGGGCCGCGCTGTGGGGTGACCCCGGGGGTCCCACTGACACCCCCCCCCCTCCCCCCCCCAGGTGCAGTTCTGCCGCCTCCCCTCCCCCCCCCTGCGGCGACCCCCGGCCCGGACCCACAGCGCGACCCCCGCCCCACGGTGAGGGGGGATGTGGGGCGGGGGGGGGGGTGTGGGGCACCGGGGGAGTATGGGGCAGGGGATTATGTGGGGTGGGGAGGGATGTGGGGCACGGGGGGGTGACGTGGGGCAGGGGGGGATGTGGGGCACAGGGGGGGATGTGGGGCAGGGGTTGCTGTGGGGCAGGGACAGGGTGTCCCTGCCCCTGCCCCCCGGTTCTGACCCCCAGGTGCGCCGTGGGGCTGGGATGTGCTGTGGGGCAGGAGGGGGGAAGGGGGTCTGTGACGCTGCCCCCTGTCTGTGCCCCCCAGGCGCGCCGTGGGGCTGACCCACGGGGTTGCTGTGGGGCAGGAGGGAGGTCCCTGACGCTGCCCCCCCGGTTCTGACCCCCAGGCGCGCCGTGGGGCAAGGGGTTGCTGTGGGGCAGGGACGGGGGGTCCCTGACTCTGGCCCCCAGGCGCGCCATGGGGCTGGCCCAGGGGGTTGCCGTGGGGCTGGGGCTGGGGGTCCTTGTCTCTGCCCCCCAAGCGCACCGTGGGGCTGACCCATGGGGTTGCTGTGGGGCAGGGACAGGGGATCCCTGACGTCTCTCCCCATCTCTGCCCCATAGCAGGCGCACCGTGGGGCTGGCCCGAGGGGTTGCCCTGGGGCTGGGGGGTCCCTGACTCTGCCCCCCAAGCGCACCGTGGGGCTGACCCACGGAGGTGCTGTGGGGCAGGGACAGGGGATCCCTGACGTCTCTCCCCATTTCTGCCCCATATCAGGCGCGCCGTGGGGCTGGGGCTGGGGGTCCCTGACTCTGCCCCCCAAGCGCACCGTGGGGCTGACCCATGTGGTTGCTGTGGGGCAGGAAGGAGGTCTCTGATGCTGTCCCCCCATCTCTGCCCCATAGCAGGCGCGCCATGGGGCTGGCCTGGGGGGTCGCCGTGGGGCTGGGGCTGGGGATCCCTGACTCTGCCCCCCAAGCGCACCATGGGGCTGACCCACGGGGTTGCTGTGGGGCAGGGACAGGGGATCGCTGACGTCTCTCCCCATCTCTGCCCCGTAGCCGGCGCGCTGTGGGGCTGGCCCGGGGGGTTGCCGTGGGGCTGGGGCTGGGGGGTCCCTGACTCTGCCCCCCAAGCGCACCGTGGGGCTGACCCATGGGGTTGCTGTGGGGCAGGGACAGGGGATCCCTGACGTCTCTCCCCATTTTTGCCCCATAGCAGGCGCGCCGTGGGGCTGGCCTGGGGGGTCGCCGTGGGGCTGGGGCTGGGGGTCCCTCACTCTGCCCCCCAAGCTCACCATGGGGCTGACCCATGGGGGTGCTGTGGGGCAGGAAGGAGGTCCCTGATGCTGCCCCCCCATCTCTGCCCCATAGCAGGCGTGCCATGGGGCTGGCCCGGGGGGTCGCTGTGGGGCTGGGGCTGGGGGTCCCTGACTCTGCCCCCCAAGCGCACCGTGGGGCTGAGCCACGGGGTTGCTGTGGGGCAGGGACAGGGGATCCCTGACGTCTCTCCCCATCTCTGCCCCATAGCCGGCGTGCCGTGGGGCTGGCCCGGGGGGTTGCCATGGGGCTGGCGCTGGGGGTCCCTGACTCTGCCCCCCAAGCGCACCGTGGGGCTGACCCACGGAGGTGCTGTGGGGCAGAGATGGGGAGAGACGTCAGGGATCCCTGACGTCTCTCCCCATCTCTGCCCCATAGCCGGTGTGCCGTGGGGCTGGCCCGAGGGGTTGCCCTGGGGCCGGGGTGTCCCTGACTCTGCCCCCCAAGCGCACCGTGGGGCTGACCCATGGGGTTGCTGTGGGGCAGGGACAGGAGATCCCTGACGTCTCTCCTCATCTCTGCCCCATAGCCGGCGTGCCGTGGGGCTGGGGCTGGGGGTCCTTGTCTCTGCCCCCCAAGCGCACCGTGGGGCTGAGCCACGGGGCTGCTGTGGGGCAGGGACAGGAGATCCCTGACGTCTCTCCCTATCTCTGCCCCATAGCCGGCGCGCCGTGGGGCTGGCCCGGGGGGTCGCCGTGGGGCTGGGGCTGGGGGCGCCGGCGCTGTGGGGCTGGTACGTGTGGGCCGAGCCCCGGGAGCGGCGGCGGCTGCGGCTGGTGCTGGACGGCGTGGGACGATTCGCCAGGTGGGGGGCAAGGGGGCGCCTGGGACCCCCGGCCTCGGCCCCACATCTCCCGCCCCCCTGCCCCCCAAGCCCTGCCCCACACATCTGGGGCTTTCCCGCCCCCCAGGTCGCTGGCCGTGGGCATCACCATCTCCCTGGACTACTGGTGGACCACCAACGTCACCCTGCGGGGGCTGGACGAGGTGGGGAGGGGGCGCTTGGGGGGCTGGGAAAGGGTTGGGGGGCTCAGGGGCCACTTGGGGGGCTGGGAAAGGTTGGGGGGCTCGGGGGGCACTTAGGGGGCTGGGAAAGGGTTGGGGGGGCTCAGGGGCCACGTGGGGGGTTAGGAAAGGTTGGGGGGCTCAGGGGGCACTTGGGGGGCTGGGAAAGGGTTGGGGGGCTTGGTGGCCACTCGGGGGGCTGGGAAAGGGTTGGGGGGCTCAGGGGCCACTTGGGGGGCTGGGAAAGGGTTGGGGGGCTTGGTGACCACCTGGGGGGCTCAGTGGCCACTTGGGGGATTCAGGGGCCACTTGGGGGGCTGGGAAAGGGCTGGGGGGCTCAGGGGGCACTTGGGGGGCTGGGAAAGGGCTGGGGGGGCTCAGTGGCCACTTGGGGGACTCAGGCGACACTTGGGGGGCTGGGAAAGGGTTGGGGGGCTCGGTCACCACTTGGGGGGCTGGAAAAGGGTTGGGGGCGCTCAGTGGCCACTTGGGGGGCTGGGAAAGGGTTGGGGGACTCAGTGGGCACTTGGGGGGCTGGGAAAGGGTTGGGGGGATCAGGGGCCACTTGGGGGGCTCAGAAAAGGTTGGGGGACTCAGTGGCCGCTTGGGGGGCTGGGAAAGGGTTGGGGGGCTCGGGGGTCACTTAGGGGGCTGGGAAAGGGTTGGGGGGCTCAGGGGCCACTTGGGGGGCTGGGAAAGGGTTGGGGGACTCGGTGGGGACTTGGGGGGCTCAGGGGCCACTTGGGGGGCTGGGAAACGGTTGGGGGGCTCAGGGGTCACTTAGGGGGCTCAGGGGCCACTTGTGGGGCTGGGAAAGGGTTGGGGGGATCAGGGGCCACTTGGGGGGCTCAGTGACCACTTGGGGGGCTGGGAAAGGGTTGGGGGGCTCAGTGGCCACTTGGGGGGCTCAGGGGCCACTTGGGGGGCTCAGAGGCTGGTTGGGGGGCTGGGTGGCCACTTGCGGGGGGGGGCTCAGTGGCCACCTGGGGGGCTGGCTGGCCGCTTGGGGGGCTGGGTGGCCACCATGGGGGGGGGGTGTGTGTCTCGGGGGGGCGGCAGTGACTCGTCTCTTCCCTCTCTGTCCCCTCTGTGTCCCCGTGTCCCCCCCCGTCCCCGTCCCCTTGTCCCCGTCCCCCTCGTCCTCGTCCCTGTCTTTGTCCCCCCCGTCCCGGTCCCCATCCCCCCCTTGTCCCTGTCCCCCCCGTCCCCTGTCTGTCCCCTGTCCCTGTCCCCGTCCCCCCATCCCCCTGTCCCCAACCCTGTCCTTGTCCCCATCCCCCCCTCATCCCTCTCCCCCCTGTCCCCATCCCTGTCCCCCATCCGTGTCCCCCCTGTCCTCTGTCTGTCCCCTGTCCCCATCCCTGTCCCTGTCCCTCCGTCCCTTGTCTGTCCCCAACCCCATCCCCATACCCTGTCCCCATCCCCCCCTCGTCCCTGTCCCCCCTGTCCCTGTCCCCATCCCTGTCCCTGTCCCCGTCCCCCCCTCGTCCCTGTCCCCCCTGTCCCTTGTCTGTCCCCTGTCCTCATCCCTGTCCCCATCCCTGTCGCCTGTCCCCATCCCTGTCCCCATCCCTCCCTTGTCCCTGTCCCCCTGTCCTCATCCCTGTCCCCATTCCTCCATCCCCCCATCCCCCTGTCCCCATCCCTGTCCCCGTCCCTGTCCCCATCCCTGTCCCCATCCCTGTCCCCCCCATCCCTGTCCCCATCCCTGTCCCCATCCCTGTCCCTTGTCTGTCCCCTGTCCGCAACCCCATCCCCATACCCTGTCCCCATCCCCCCCTTGTTCCTGTCCCCGTCCCTGTCCCTGTCCCCCCCATCCCTGTCCCCATCCCTGTCCCCCCCATCCCTGTCCCCGTCCCCGTCCCCATCCCTGTCCCCATCCCTGTCCCTGTCCCCATCCCTGTCCCTTGTCTGTCCCCTGTCCCCAACCCCATCCCCATACCCCGTCCCCATCCCCCCCTCGTCCCTGTCCCCCTGTCCCCATCCCCATCCCTGTCCCTGTCCCCATCCCTGTCCCCATCTCCCCCCATTCCTCCATCCCCCCGTCCCCGTCCCCGTGTCCCCGCTGTCCCCAGGAGAGCGCGGGGTTCCGGGCGGGGATGTCGCGGTGTCACCGCCGGGCGGCCGAGCGGCTGCTGGGGGGGGCGCTGCGCAACGGGGGGCTCTACGTCAAGCTGGGCCAGGGGCTCTGCGCCTTCGGCCACCTCCTGCCCCCCGAGTACCCCGACACCCTGCGCCCGCTGGAGGACCAGGCCCTGCGCCGCCGCCACCGCGAGGTGACACCGCCGGGGGGACACGGCGCGGGCACGGGGACGGGGACGGCGCGGGGGGACACGGCGCGGGGATGGGGATGGCGTGGGGGAACACGGCACGGGGGGACATGGCACGGGGGGACATGGCATGGGGACAGGGACGGGGACAGCGTGGGGGGACACGGCACGGGGGGACATGGCACAGGGACGGGGATGGTGTGGGGGGACACGGCACGGGGGGACATGGCACAGGGACGGGGACGGCGCGGGGGGACATGGCACGGGGACGGGGACAGCGCAGGGGGACACGGCACAGGGGGACATGGGACGGGGACAGTGCGGGGGGGGACGTGGCATGGGGACAGGGATGGCGCGGGGGGACACGGCGCAGGGGGACATGGCACAGGGACGGGGACGGTGCGGGGGGACACGGCGCAGGGGGACATGGCATGGGGACGGGGACAGTGCGGGGGGACACAGCGCGGGGGGACACGGCATGGGGACGGGGACAGTGCGGGGGGGACGCGGCACGGGGACAGGGACGGCGTGGGGGGACACGGCGCAGGGGGACACGGCACGGGGACAGGGACGGCGTGGGGGGACACGGCGCGGGGGGACACGGCACGGGGATGGGGACAGTGCAGGATGACACGGCACAGGGACAGGGACGGCGCAGGGGGACACGGCATGGGGACGGGGACGGCACAGGGGGACATGACACGGGGGGACACGGCACGGGGGGACACGGCATGGGGACAGGGACGGCGCAGGGGGACACGGCGCGGGGTGACACAGCGCAGGGACGGGGACAGCGCGGGGGGACAGCGTGGGACAGGGATGGTGTGGGGGGACACGGTGCAGGGACAGGGACAGCGCAGGGGGACACGGTGCGGGGGGACATGGCACAGGGGGACACAGCGCGGGGACGGGGACAGTGCGGGGGGACACAGCACGGGGGGACACGGCACAGGGACGGGGACGGCGCAGGGGGACACGGCATGGGGACGGGGACAGCGTGGGGGGACAGCGTGGGACAGGGATGGCGCAGGGGGACACCACGCAGGGACAGGGATGGCAGGGGGATGGCACAGGGATGGGGACAGCATGGGGGGACATGGCGTGGGGACGGGGACGGCACAGGGGGACACGGCACGGGGACAGGGACAGCATAGGACGGGGACGGTGCGGGGGGACATGGCACAGGGACGGGGACGGCGCGGGGGGACACGGCACGGGGAGACACGGCGCAGGGATGGCACGAGGACGGGGACAGCATGGGACAGGGACGGTGCGGGGGGACATGGCGCAGGGACAGGGACGGCGCAGGGGGACATGGCACGGGGACGGGGACAGTGTGGGGACGGCACAGGGACAGCGTGGGGGGACGTGGCACGGGGACGGGGACGGTGCGGGGGGACAGCGTGGGATGGGGACAGCGTGGGGACAGGACGGGGACAGCGTGGGGGGACACGGCACGGGGACGGTGCAGGGACGGTGCGGGGATGGCGTGGGGGGACATGGCACGGGGACAGCGTGGGGACAGCGTGGGGACACTGCAGGGACAGCACGGGGGGACACGGCACGGGGACAGCGTGGGATGGGGACAGTGTGGGGACGGCGTGGGGACACCGCAGGGACAGCACGAGGGGACATGGCATGGGGGGACACGGCATGGGGACAGGGACGGCGCAGGGGGACACGGCGCGGGGTGACACAGCGCAGGGACGGGGACAGCGCGGGGGGACAGCGTGGGACAGGGATGGTGTGGGGGGACACGGTGCAGGGACAGGGACAGCGCAGGGGGACATGGTGCAGGGGGACATGGCACGGGGGGACACGGTGCGGGGATGGGGACAGTGCGGGGGGACACGGCACAGGGGGACACGGCACAGGGACGGGGACAGCATGGGGGGACAGCGTGGGACAGGGATGGTGTGGGGGGACACGGTGCAGGGACAGGGACAGCGCAGGGGGACACGGTGCGGGGGGACATGGCACAGGGGGACACAGCGCGGGGACGGGGACAGTGCGGGGGGACACGGCACAGGGACGGGGACGGCGCAGGGGGACACGGCATGGGGACGGGGACAGCGTGGGGGGACAGCGTGGGACAGGGATGGCGCAGGGGGACACCACGCAGGGACAGGGATGGCAGGGGGATGGCACAGGGATGGGGACAGCATGGGGGGACATGGCGTGGGGACGGGGACGGCACAGGGGGACACGGCACGGGGACAGGGACAGCGTGGGACGGGGACGGTGCAGGGGGACACGGTGCAGGGACAGGGATGGCGCAGGGGGACACGGCGCAGGGATGGCACGAGGACGGGGACAGCATGGGACAAGGACGGTGCGGGGGGACACGGTGCAGGGACAGGGACGGCGCAGGGGGACACGGCACGGGGACGGGGACAGTGCGGGGACGGCACAGGGACAGCGTGGGGGGACGTGGCACGGGGACGGTGCGGGGGGACAGCGTGGGATGGGGACAGCGTGGGGACAGGACGGGGACAGCGTGGGGGGACACGGCACGGGGACGGTGTGGGGACGGTGTGGGGATGGCATGGGGGGACATGGCACGGGGACAGCGTGGGGACAGCGTGGGGACACTGCAGGGACAGCACGGGGGGACACGGCACGGGGACAGCGTGGGATGGGGACAGTGTGGGGACGGCGTGGGGACACCGCAGGGACAGCACGAGGGGACATGGCATGGGGACAGCATGGAGACAGCACGGGGACAGCGTGGGATGGGGACAGCGTGGGGACAGCACGGGGACGGTGTGGGGACACCACAGGGACAGCACGAGGGGACACGGCATGGGGACAGCACGGGGACAGCAGGGGGACAGTGTGGGGACAGCGTGGGGGGACACGGCACGGGGACAGTGTGGGGACAGCGTGTGACAGTGACAGCATGGGGACAGTGTGGGATGGGGACAGTGTGGGGACGGCGCAGGGACAGCACAGGGACAGCGTGGGGACGGCATGGGGGGACACGGCATGGGGACACCATGGGGACAGTGTGGGGACAGTGCGGGGACGGCACGGGGGGACACAGCGTGGGGACAGCACAGGACAGGGGACGCTATGGGACAGGGGACAGCGCAGGGACAGCACGGGGACAGCACGGGACAGGGACAGCGTGGGGACACCACGGGGACAGTGTGGGGACAGCATGGGATGGGGACAGTGTGGGGACGGCGTGGGGACACCGCAGGGATGGCACGGGGGGACATGGCACGGGGACAGTGTGGGGACAGCATGGGACGGGGACAGCGTGGGATGGGGACAGTGCGGGGACAGTGTGGGGACAGCGTGGGGACACCGCAAGGACAGCACGGGGGGACACGGCACGGGGACAGTGTGGGACGGGGACAGCGTGGGGACAGCGGGTGGGGGGACACAGCACAGGGACAGCGTGGGGACAGCGTGGGGGGACACGGCACGGGGATGGCACGGGGACGGCGTGGGGACACCACAGGGACAGCACGGGGGGACACGGCATGGGGACAGCGTGGGGACAACGTGGGGACAGTGTGGGGACAGCGTGGGGGGACACAGCATGGGGATGGCACGGGGACAGTGTGGGGACAGCGTGGGGACAGCGTGGGGGGACACAGCACGGGGACACCATGGGGACAGTGTGGGGACATCACAGGGACACCACAGGGGGATGTGGCACAGGGACAGTGTGGGGACAGGACGGGGACGGCATGGGGACAGCGTGGGGACCGGCACGGGACAGGGACACCACGGGGACAGCGTGGGGACACCGTGGGGACAGCGCAGGGACAGCACAGGGGGACACGGCGTGGGGACAACGTGGGGACAGCACAGGACAAGGGACACCATGGGACGAGGGACAGTGTGGGGACACTGCGGGGACAGCGTGGGGATGGCACAGGGACAGCACAGGGACACCATGGGATGGGGACAGCGTGGGGACACCCCGGCACAGGGACACCACAGGACGGGGGACACCGTGGCCTTGGGGACAGCATGGCCTTGGGGACACCCCGGGGACAGCACAGGCTGGGGGACACGGTGGCATTGGGGACACCCCGGGGACACCGTGGCCTTGGGGACACCATGGCCTTGGGGACAGCATGGGCTTGGGGACACCCTGGGGACAGCACGGGCTGGGGGACACCATGGCCTTGGGGACACCGTGGCCTTGGGGACACCCCGGGGACAGCACGGGCTGGGGGACACGGTGGCCTTGGGGACACGTGGTATTGGGGACAGCACGGGGTCACCGTGGGCTTGGGGACGTCGCGGCACAGGGACAGCCGGGAGCGGGGACACCGACGGTCCGGGCTTGGGGACACCCCGGGCTTGGGGACATCGCGGCCACGCAGCGGCCTGTGACAGGACAGCGTGGCCTCCCCCCCGCCTGTCCCCGCGTCCCCCTGTCCCCATGTCCCCTTGTCCCCATGTCCCTATCCCCATGTCCCTGTCCCCATCTCTGTGTCCCTGTCCTCATCTCTGTGTCCCTGTCCCCATCCCTGTCTCCATGTCCCCATCCCCGTCCCCGTGTCCCCGTCCCCGTGTCCCCATCCCTGTCCCCGTGTCCCTGTCTCTCTGTCCCTGTCCCCATCCCTGTCCCTGTGTCCCCTCTCCCTGTGTCCCCGTCCCCATCTGCCCATCCCTGTCCCCATCCCTGTTCCCTCTCCCTGTCCCCGTGTCCCTGTCCCTGTGTCCCCATCCCCATCCCCGTGTCCCTGTTTCCTCTCCCTGTGTCCCCATCCCCATCCCTGTGTCCCCGTCCCTGTGTCCCCATCCCCGTCCCCGTGTCCCCTCTCCCTGTCCCCATGCCCCTGTTCCTGTGTCCCCATCCCCATACCTGTGTCCCTGTCCGTGTCCCCATCCCTGTCCCCTCTCCCTGTCCCCGTGTCCCTGTCTCTCTGTCCCTGTCCCTATGCCTGTCCCCATGTATGTCCCCGTGTCCCCTCTCCCCGTGTCCCCGTGTCCCCGTCCCCTCTCCCCGTGTCCCCGTGGCCCTGTCCCCTCTCCCTGTCCCCGTGTCCCCATCCCCGTCCCCGTGTCCCCGTCCCCGTGTCCCCGTCCCTTCTCCCCATGTCCCCGTGTCCCCATCTCTGTCCCCGTGTCCCTGTCCCCTCTCCCTGTCCCCGTGTCCCCGTCCCTCTCCCCATGTCCCCGTGTCCCCATCCCTGTCCCCGTGTCCCCATCCCTGTCCCCGTGTCCCCTCTCCCTGTCCCCGTGTCCCCGTCCCCTCTCCCCATGTCCCCGTGTCCCCATCCCTGTCCCTGTGTCCCCGTCCCTTCTCCCCGTGTCCCCGTGTCCCCATCCCTGTCCCCGTGTCCCCTCTCCCCGTCCCCGTGTCCCCGTCCCCGCGCAGGTGGACGAGCTCTTCCTGGAGGATTTCCAGACGACTCCGGCCGGGCTCTTCCAGGAGTTCGACTACGAGCCGGTGGCCGCCGCCAGCCTGGCCCAGGTGCACCGAGCGCGGCTGCACGACGGCACCCCCGTCGCCGTCAAGGTACGGCCCCCCGGACCCCCCCGGGACCCCCAGCGCCCCCCAACCCCCCCCAAACCCCCGGGACCCCCCCAGGATCCCCAGCGCCCCCCGAACCCCTGGGACCCCCAGCACCCCCCGAAGCCCCCCTGAACCCCCGGGACCCCCCCGGGACCCCCCCAGGACCCCCAGCACCCCCGAACCCCCCCCAAACCCCAGGACCACCCCGGGACCCCCTGAACCCCCCCCGAACCCCCCCCGAACCCCCGGGACCCCCAGCACCCCCCAAACCCCCCCAACCCCCCCCAAGCCCCCGGGACCCCCCGGGACCCCCCCGGGACCCCCAGCGCCCCCGAACCCCCCCAAACCCCCCCCAAGCCCCGGGACCCCCCCGGGATCCCCAGCGCCCCCCGAACCCCCCCTGAACCCCCGGGACCCCCCCAGGACCCCCCCAGGACCCCCCAGGACCCCCAGCGCCCCCCGAACCCCCGCCAAACCCCCAGGACCCCCCCGAACCCCCCCCAAACCCCCCCAAACCCCTGGGACCCCCCCGGGACCCCCTGAACCCCCCCCGAACCCCCGGGACCCCCCGGGACCCCCAGCGCCCCCAAACTCCCCCCGAGACCCCCTCGGGACCCCCAGCACTCCCCGAACCCCCCCTGAACCCCTGGGACCCCCCCAGGACCCTCAGCGCCCCCTGTGACCCCCCCCCCAGGGGACCCCCGTGTCCCCCCCCATGACCCCCTGCTGCTCCCCCCAGGGACCCCCTGCTGCCCCCCCATGTCCCCCCCCCCGTCCCCCCGTGACCCCCTGCTCCCCCCCAGGGACCCCCATGTGTCCCCCCAGGAACCCCCATGTCCCCCCCCGTGACCCCCTGCTGCCCCCCCCCAGGGACCTCCACGTCCCCCTGCGTGACCCCCATGTCCCCCCCAGGGACCCCCATGTCCCCCCCTATGACCCCCTGCTCCCCCCAGGACCCCCACGTCCCCCCTCGTGACCCCCTGCTGCCCCCCCCACGTCCCCCCCCGTGCCCCCCCCTGCTGCCCCCCCCATGTCCCCCCCTGTGACCCCCTGCTCCCCCCAGGGACCCCCATGTCCCCCCCCCCACGACCCCCATGTCCTCCTCCACGACCCCCTGCTCCCCCCCAGGGACCCCCATGTGTCCCCCCAGGGACCCCCATGTCCCCCTCTGTGACCCCTCCTGCTGCACCCCCCATGTCCCCCCCCCAGGGACCCCCATGTCCCCCCCTGCTGCCGCCCCATGTCCCCCCCTGTGACCCCCATGTTCCCCCCCCGTGACCCCACCTGCTGCCCGCCGTGTCCCCCCCTCGTGACCCCCTGCTCCCCCCAGGGACCCCCATGTCCCCCTGCAGCCCCCCCGCCGTGCCCCCCCCCTGCTGCCCCCCCAGGGACCCCCATGTCCCCCCCCGTGACCCCCTGCTCCCCTCCAGGGACCCCCATGTGTCCCCCCAGGGACCCCCATGTCCCCCTCTGTGACCCCTCCTGCTGCACCCCCCATGTCCCCCCCCCAGGGACCCCCATGTCCCCCCCTGCTGCCGCCCCCATGTCCCCCCCTGTGACCCCCATGTTCCCCCCTCGTGACCCCACCTGCTGCCCCGCCGTGTCCCCCCCTCGTGACCCCTTGCTCCCCCCCAGGGACCCCCATGTCCCCCTGCTGCCCCCCCCATGTCCCCCCCCGTGCCCCCCCCTGCTGCCCCCCCATGTCCCCCCCCCAGGGACCCCCATGTCCCCCCCTGTGACCCCCTGCTCCCCTCCAGGGACCCCCATGTCCCCCTCTGTGACCCCTCCTGCTGCCCCCCCCATGTCCCCCCCTGTGACCCCCATGTCCCCCCCCGTGCCCCTCCCTGCTGCCCCACCATGTCCCCCCCCCGTGACCCCCTGCTCCCCCCCAGGGACCCCCATGTCCCCCCCTATGACCCCCTGCTCCCCCCAGGGACCCCCACGTCCCCCCTCGTGACCCCCTGCTGCCCCCCCCATGTCGCCCCCCTGTGACCCCCATGTCCCCCCCCTGCTGCCCCGCCATGTCCCCATGTCCCCCCCCCGTGACCCCCTGCTCCCCCCCAGGGACCTCCACGTCCCCCCCGTGACTCCCCGCCCCCCCTGGGACCTCCATGTCCCCCCCTATGACCCCCTGCTCCCCCCAGGGACCCCCATGTCCCCCCCCCACGACCCCCATGTCCTCCTCCACAACCCCCTGCTCCCCCCCAGGGACCCCCATGTCCCCCTGCAGCCCCCCCCACGTCCCCCCCCGTGCCCCCCCCTGCTGCCCCCCCCCATGTCCCCCCCCAGGGACCCCCACGTCCCCCCCGTGACCCCCCCCACGCCCCCCCAGGTGCAGTACATCGACCTGCGCGACCGCTTCGAGGGCGACATCTGGACGCTGGAGCTGCTGCTGCGCCTGGTGCAGCTCATGCACCCCGACTTCGCCCTGGGCTGGGTGCTGCAGGTGGGGGGGGGCATGGGAGACCCCCCCCCGGGACCCCCCACCCCCCCCGGGACCCCCCCCCCACCCAGAGCCCCCCCCCCAACTACATGGACCCCAGCCTCACGCACCCCGACTTCGCCCTGGGCCTGGTGCTGCAGGCGGGGGGGGGCATGGGAGACCCCCCCCCCGGGACCCCCCACCCCCCCCGGGACCCACAGGACCCCCCCCCACCCAGAGCCCCCCCCCTCCAGCTTCATGGACCCCAGCCTCACGCACCCCGACTTCGCCCTGGGCCGGGTGCTGCAGGTGGGGGGGGGGGGGGCATGGGAGACCCCCCCCCGGGACGCCTCCACCCCCCCCGGGACCGCTCATGCCCCCCCGGACCCACGGGACCCCCCCCCCCACCCCCAGAGCCCCCCCCCCAACTACATGGACCCCAGCCTCACGCACCCTGACTTGGCCCTGGGACGGGTGCTGGGGGGGGGGGGACACCCTGACATCCCCCCCCAGGACCCCCCTGACCCCCCCAGGAGCTGAAGGGGACGCTGTTGGGGGGTGGGGGTCTCACTATGACCCCCCCTGACCCCCCCAGGATCTGAAGAGGATGTTGTTTGGGGGCGGTGGGTGTCACTGTGACCCCCCCTGACCCCCCCTGACGCCCCCGTCCCCCCCCAAGAGCTGAAGGGGACACTGTTGGGGGGTGGGGGTGTCACTGTGCCCCCCCCGACCCCCCCGTGCCCCCCAGCAGCTGAAGGGGATGTTGTTTGGGGGGTGGGTGTCACTGTGACCCCCCCTGTCCCCTCCTGACCCCCCCCAGGAGCTGAAGGGGACGCTGTTGGGGGGTGGGGGTCTCACTATGACCCCCCCCGACCCCCCCCGTGCCCCCCCAGCAGCTGAAGGGGATGTTGTTTGGGGGGGGTGGGTGTCACCGTGCCCCCCCCGACCCCCCTGTCCCCCCCCAGCAGCTGAAGGGGACGCTGTTGGGAGGTGGGGGTGTCCCCGTGCCCCCCCCTGACCCGTGTCCCCCCCCCAGGAGCTGAAGGGGACGCTGTTGGGGGGTGGGGGTGTCCCCGTGCCCCCCCTGACCCCCCCGTGCCCCCCAGGAGCTGAAGGGGAGGCTGTTGGGGGGTGGGGGTGTCCCCGTGCCCCCCCCGACCCCCCCGTGCCCCCCAGGAGCTGAAGGGGACGCTGTTGGGGGGTGGGGGTGTCACTGTGACCCCC
>NW_026961546.1:0-29373 GCF_963924245.1 Chroicocephalus ridibundus
GAGGACGGCTCTCTGGAGAGTCTTAGCAAAGAGGTCACAGGGATAATCAGAGCAATTCTCAGAGACACTGAGAACAAGCTCGACCATTCCCTCCTGGCACTTTCCCTGTAGGAGATACCGCAAGACGTTTCTGTAGATTGGGCACAGCGCTCTGCAGGGTGTTAGCAGAGACTTTCCCGGGACAGTGAAACCCGATGTCAGAGACACTGAGAAGAAGCCCCAATGTTCCCTCCAGGCACTTTCAGTGTGGGTGCCTTCTCCACGTGGTTCCTGGTTTCCCTGCAGCGCTGAAGAGAATGTTAGCAAAGAGGTAACCGGACAGTGAAAACAGTACTCAAAGACAGGAGAGCAAGCTCTCTCTTGGCACTTTGGATGTGGGACATACAGCGAGATGTTTGCTGCTTTTGCGTTTGGCTGTTGGGAGATTTACAGCACAAAGATATCTAGTTGATTTGAAGCAGTTCCGAGAAAGTCTAAACATAATCGCCACTTCTCCCTCCTGGCACTTTCCATGTGGGAGCTATAGCAGGATGTATATTGGTTTTGAGGACAACTCAATGGACAGTGTAGGGAGAAAAGTTCCTGGCTCCTTGAATGCCGTTCTGGAGACACTGCGATCAATGTGGGAGATATGTCAAGATGTGTGTTTGTTTTGAGGACGGCTCTCTGGAGAGTCTTAGCAAAGAGGTCACAGGGATAATCAGAGCAATTCTCAGAGACACTGAGAACAAGCTCGACAATTCCCTCCTGGCACTTTCCCTGTAGGAGGTACCGCAAGACGTTTCTGTAGATTGGGCACAGCGCTCTGCAGGGTGTTAGCAGAGACTTTCCCGGGACAGTGAAACCCGATGTCAGAGACACTGAGAAGAAGCCCCAATGTTCCCTCCAGGCACTTTCAGTGTGGTGCCTTCTCCACGTGGTTCCTGGTTTCCCTGCAGCGCTGAAGAGAATGTTAGCAAAGAGGTAACCGGCACAGCGAAAACAGTACTCAAAGACAGGGAGAGCAAGCTCTCTCTTGGCACTTTGGATGTGGGACATACAGCGAGATGTTTGCTGCTTTTGCGTTTGGCTGTTGGGAGATTTACAGCACAAAGATATCTAGTTGATTTGAAGCAGTTCCGAGAAAGTCTAAACATAATCGCCACTTCTCCCTCCTGGCACTTTCATGTGGGAGCTATAGCAGGATGTATATTGGTTTGAGGACAACTCAATGGACAGTGTAGGGAGAAAAGTTCCTGGCTCCTTGAATGCCGTTCCTGGAGACACTGCGATCAATGTGGGAGATATGTCAAGATGTGTGTTGGTTTTGAGGACGGCTCTCTGGAGAGTCTTAGCAAAGAGGTCACAGGGATAATCAGAGCAATTCTCAGAGACACTGAGAACAAGATGACAGTTCCCTCCTGGCACTTTCCCTGTAGGAGATACCGCAAGACGTTTCTGTAGATTGGGCACAGCGCTCTGCAGGGTGTTAGCAGAGACTTTCCCGGGACAGTGAAACCCTATGTCAGAGACACTGAGAAGAAGCCCCAATGTTCCCTCCAGGCACTTTCAGTGTGGGTGCCTTCTCCACGTGGTTCCTGGTTTCCCTGCAGCGCTGAAGAGAATGTTAGCAAAGAGGTAACCGGGCACAGCGAAAACAGTACTCAAAGACAGGGAGAGCAAGCTCTCTCTTGGCACTTTGGATGTGGGACATACAGCGAGATGTTTGCTGCTTTGCGTTTGGCTGTTGGGAGATTTACAGCACAAAGATATCTAGTTGATTTGAAGCAGTTCCGAGAAAGTCTAAACATAATCGCCACTTCTCCCTCCTGGCACTTTCCATGTGGGAGATATAGCAGGATGTATATTGGTTTTGAGGACAACTCAATGGACAGTGTAGGGAGAAAAGTTCCTGGCTCCTTGAATGCCGTTCCTGGAGACACTGCGATCAATGTGGGAGATATGTCAAGATGTGTGTTGGTTTTGAGGACGGCTCTCTGGAGAGTCTTAGCAAAGAGGTCACAGGCAGATAATCAGAGCAATTCTCAGAGACACTGAGAACAAGCTCGACAATTCCCTCCTGGCACTTTCCCTGTAGGAGATACCGCAAGACGTTTCTGTAGATTGGGCACAGCGCTCTGCAGGTGTTAGCAGAGACTTTCCGGACAGTGAAACCCTATGTCAGAGACACTGAGAAGAAGCCCCAATGTTCCCTCCAGGCACTTTCAGTGTGGGTGCCTTCTCCACGTGGTTCCTGGTTTCCCTGCAGCGCTGAAGAGAATGTTAGCAAAGAGGTAACCGGCACAGAGAAAACAGTACTCAAAGACAGGAGAGCAAGCTCTCTCTTGGCACTTTGGATGTGGGACATACAGCGAGATGTTTGCTGCTTTTGCGTTTGGCTGTTGGGAGATTTACAGCACAAAGATATCTAGTTGATTTGAAGCAGTTCCGAGAAAGTCTAAACATAATCGCCACTTCTCCCTCCTGGCACTTTCCATGTGGGAGATATAGCAGGATGTATATTGGTTTTGAGGACAACTCAATGGACAGTGTAGGAGAAAAGTTCCTGGCTCCTTGAATGCCGTTCTGGAGACACTGCGATCAATGAGGGAGATATGTCAAGATGTGTGTTGGTTTTGAGGACGGCTCTCTGGAGAGTCTTAGCAAAGAGGTCACAGGGATAATCAGAGCAATTCTCAGAGACACTGAGAACAAGCTCGACAATTCCCTCCTGGCACTTTCCCTGTAGGAGATACCGCAAGACGTTTCTGTAGATTGGGCACAGCGCTCTGCAGGGTGTTAGCAGAGACTTTCCCGGGACAGTGAAACCCTATGTCAGAGACACTGAGAAGAAGCCCCAATGTTCCCTCCAGGCACTTTCAGTGTGGGTGCCTTCTCCACGTGGTTCTGGTTTCCCTGCAGCGCTGAAGAGAATGTTAGCAAAGAGGTAACCGGACAGTGAAAACAGTACTCAAAGACAGGGAGAGCAAGCTCTCTCTTGGCACTTTGGATGTGGGACATACAGCGAGATGTTTGCTGCTTTTGCGTTTGGCTGTTGGGAGATTTACAGCACAAAGATATCTAGTTGATTTGAAGCAGTTCCGAGAAAGTCTAAACATAATCGCCACTTCTCCCTCCTGGCACTTTCCATGTGGGAGCTATAGCAGGATGTATATTGGTTTTGAGGACAACTCAATGGACAGTGTAGGGAGAAAAGTTCCTGGCTCCTTGAATGCCGTTCCTGGAGACACTGCGATCAATGAGGGAGATATGTCAAGATGTGTGTTTGTTTTGAGGACGGCTCTCTGGAGAGTCTTAGCAAAGAGGTCACAGGGATAATCAGAGCAATTCTCAGAGACACTGAGAACAAGCTCGACAAGTTCCCTCCTGGCACTTTCCCTGTAGGAGATACCGCAAGACGTTTCTGTAGATTGGGCACAGCGCTCTGCAGGGTGTTAGCAGAGACTTTCCCGGGACAGTGAAACCCTATGTCAGAGACACTGAGAAGAAGCCCCAATGTTCCCTCCAGGCACTTTCAGTGTGGGTGCCTTCTCCACGTGGTTCCTGTTTCCCTGCAGCGCTGAAGAGAATGTTAGCAAAGAGGTAACCGGACAGCGAAAACAGTACTCAAAGACAGGGAGAGCAAGCTCTCTCTTGGCACTTTGGATGTGGGACATACAGCGAGATGTTTGCTGCTTTTGCGTTTGGCTGTTGGGAGATTTACAGCACAAAGATATCTAGTTGATTTGAAGCAGTTCCGAGAAAGTCTAAACATAATCGCCACTTCTCCCTCCTGGCACTTTCCATGTGGGAGCTATAGCAGGATGTATATTGGTTTTGAGGACAACTCAATGGACAGTGTAGGGAGAAAAGTTCCTGGCTCCTTGAATGCCGTTCCTGGAGACACTGCGATCAATGAGGGAGATATGTCAAGATGTGTGTTGGTTTTGAGGACGGCTCTCTGGAGAGTCTTAGCAAAGAGGTCACAGGGATAATCAGAGCAATTCTCAGAGACACTGAGAACAAGATGGACAGTTCCCTCCTGGCACTTTCCCTGTAGGAGATACCGCAAGACGTTTCTGTAGATTGGGCACAGCGCTCTGCAGGGTGTTAGCAGAGACTTTCCCGGGACAGTGAAACCCTATGTCAGAGACACTGAGAAGAAGCCCCAATGTTCCCTCAGGCACTTTCAGTGTGGGTGCCTTCTCCACGTGGTTCCTGGTTTCCCTGCAGCGCTGAAGAGAATGTTAGCAAAGAGGTAACCGGGACAGCGAAAACAGTACTCAAAGACAGGAGAGCAAGCTCTCTCTTGGCACTTTGGATGTGGGACATACAGCGAGATGTTTGCTGCTTTGCGTTTGGCTGTTGGGAGATTTACAGCACAAAGATATCTAGTTGATTTGAAGCAGTTCCGAGAAAGTCTAAACATAATCGCCACTTCTCCCTCCTGGCACTTTCCATGTGGGAGATATAGCAGGATGTATATTGGTTTTGAGGACAACTCAATGGACAGTGTAGGGAGAAAGTTCCTGGCTCCTTGAATGCCGTTCCTGGAGACACTGCGATCAATGTGGGCAGATATGTCAAGATGTGTGTTGGTTTGAGGACGGCTCTCTGGAGAGTCTTAGCAAAGAGGTCACAGATAATCAGAGCAATTCTCAGAGACACTGAGAACAAGCTCCACAATTCCCTCCTGGCACTTTCCCTGTAGGAGATACCGCAAGACGTTTCTGTAGATTGGGCACAGCGCTCTGCAGGGTGTTAGCAGAGACTTTCCCGGGACAGTGAAACCCTATGTCAGAGACACTGAGAAGAAGCCCCAATGTTCCCTCCAGGCACTTTCAGTGTGGGTGCCTTCTCCACGTGGTTCCTGGTTTCCCTGCAGCGCTGAAGAGAATGTTAGCAAAGAGGTAACCGGGACAGTGAAAACAGTACTCAAAGACAGGGAGAGCAAGCTCTCTCTTGGCACTTTGGATGTGGGACATACAGCGAGATGTTTGCCTGCTTTTGCGTTTGGCTGTTGGGAGATTTACAGCACAAAGATATCTAGTTGATTTGAAGCAGTTCCGAGAAAGTCTAAACATAATCGCCACTTCTCCCTCCTGGCACTTTCCATGTGGGAGATATAGCAGGATGTATATTGGTTTGAGGACAACTCAATGGACAGTGTAGGAGAAAAGTTCCTGGCTCTTGAATGCCGTTCCTGGAGACACTGCGATCAATGAGGGAGATATGTCAAGATGTGTGTTGGTTTTGAGGACGGCTCTCTGGAGAGTCTTAGCAAAGAGGTCACAGGGATAATCAGAGCAATTCTCAGAGACACTGAGAACAAGATGGACAGTTCCCTCCTGGCACTTTCCCTGTAGGAGATACCGCAAGACGTTTCTGTAGATTGGGCACAGCGCTCTGCAGGGTGTTAGCAGAGACTTTCCCGGGACAGTGAAACCCTATGTCAGAGACACTGAGAAGAAGCCCCAATGTTCCCTCCAGGCACTTTCAGTGTGGGTGCCTTCTCCACGTGGTTCCTGGTTTCCCTGCAGCGCTGAAGAGAATGTTAGCAAAGAGGTAACCGGCACAGCGAAAACAGTACTCAAAGACAGGGAGAGCAAGCTCTCTCTTGGCACTTTGGATGTGGGACATACAGCGAGATGTTTGCTGCTTTTGCGTTTGGCTGTTGGGAGATTTACAGCACAAAGATATCTAGTTGATTTGAAGCAGTTCCGAGAAAGTCTAAACATAATCGCCACTTCTCCCTCCTGGCACTTTCCATGTGGGAGATATAGCAGGATGTATATTGGTTTTGAGGACAACTCAATGGACAGTGTAGGGAGAAAAGTTCCTGGCTCCTTGAATGCCGTTCCTGGAGACACTGCGATCAATGTGGGAGATATGTCAAGATGTGTGTTTGTTTTGAGGACGGCTCTCTGGAGAGTCTTAGCAAAGAGGTCACAGGGATAATCAGAGCAATTCTCAGAGACACTGAGAACAAGCTCGACAATTCCCTCCTGGCACTTTCCCTGTAGGAGATACCGCAAGACGTTTCTGTAGATTGGGCACAGCGCTCTGCAGGGTGTTAGCAGAGACTTTCCCGGGACAGTGAAACCCTATGTCAGAGACACTGAGAAGAAGCCCCAATGTTCCCTCCAGGCACTTTCAGTGTGGGTGCCTTCTCCACGTGGTTCCTGGTTTCCCTGCAGCGCTGAAGAGAATGTTAGCAAAGAGGTAACCGGCACAGCGAAAACAGTACTCAAAGACAGGGAGAGCAAGCTCTCTCTTGGCACTTTGGATGTGGGACATACAGCGAGATGTTTGCTGCTTTTGCGTTTGGCTGTTGGGAGATTTACAGCACAAAGATATCTAGTTGATTTGAAGCAGTTCCGAGAAAGTCTAAACATAATCGCCACTTCTCCCTCCTGGCACTTTCCATGTGGGAGCTATAGCAGGATGTATATTGGTTTTGAGGACAACTCAATGGACAGTGTAGGGAGAAAAGTTCCTGGCTCCTTGAATGCCGTTCCTGGAGACACTGCGATCAATGTGGGAGATATGTCAAGATGTGTGTTTGTTTTGAGGACGGCTCTCTGGAGAGTCTTAGCAAAGAGGTCACAGGGATAATCAGAGCAATTCTCAGAGACACTGAGAACAAGCTCGACAATTCCCTCCTGGCACTTTCCCTGTAGGAGATACCGCAAGACGTTTCTGTAGATTGGGCACAGCGCTCTGCAGGGTGTTAGCAGAGACTTTCCCGGGACAGTGAAACCCTATGTCAGAGACACTGAGAAGAAGCCCCAATGTTCCCTCCAGGCACTTTCAGTGTGGGTGCCTTCTCCACGTGGTTCCTGGTTTCCCTGCAGCGCTGAAGAGAATGTTAGCAAAGAGGTAACCGGCACAGCGAAAACAGTACTCAAAGACAGGGAGAGCAAGCTCTCTCTTGGCACTTTGGATGTGGGACATACAGCGAGATGTTTGCTGCTTTTGCGTTTGGCTGTTGGGAGATTTACAGCACAAAGATATCTAGTTGATTTGAAGCAGTTCCGAGAAAGTCTAAACATAATCGCCACTTCTCCCTCCTGGCACTTTCCATGTGGGAGATATAGCAGGATGTATATTGGTTTTGAGGACAACTCAATGGACAGTGTAGGGAGAAAAGTTCCTGGCTCCTTGAATGCCGTTCCTGGAGACACTGCGATCAATGAGGGAGATATGTCAAGATGTGTGTTGGTTTTGAGGACGGCTCTCTGGAGAGTCTTAGCAAAGAGGTCACAGGGATAATCAGAGCAATTCTCAGAGACACTGAGAACAAGATGGACAGTTCCCTCCTGGCACTTTCCCTGTAGGAGATACCGCAAGACGTTTCTGTAGATTGGGCACAGCGCTCTGCAGGGTGTTAGCAGAGACTTTCCCGGGACAGTGAAACCCTATGTCAGAGACACTGAGAAGAAGCCCCAATGTTCCCTCCAGGCACTTTCAGTGTGGGTGCCTTCTCCACGTGGTTCCTGGTTTCCCTGCAGCGCTGAAGAGAATGTTAGCAAAGAGGTAACCGGCACAGCGAAAACAGTACTCAAAGACAGGGAGAGCAAGCTCTCTCTTGGCACTTTGGATGTGGGACATACAGCGAGATGTTTGCTGCTTTTGCGTTTGGCTGTTGGGAGATTTACAGCACAAAGATATCTAGTTGATTTGAAGCAGTTCCGAGAAAGTCTAAACATAATCGCCACTTCTCCCTCCTGGCACTTTCCATGTGGGAGATATAGCAGGATGTATATTGGTTTTGAGGACAACTCAATGGACAGTGTAGGGAGAAAAGTTCCTGGCTCCTTGAATGCCGTTCCTGGAGACACTGCGATCAATGAGGGAGATATGTCAAGATGTGTGTTGGTTTTGAGGACGGCTCTCTGGAGAGTCTTAGCAAAGAGGTCACAGGGATAATCAGAGCAATTCTCAGAGACACTGAGAACAAGATGGACAGTTCCCTCCTGGCACTTTCCCTGTAGGAGATACCGCAAGACGTTTCTGTAGATTGGGCACAGCGCTCTGCAGGGTGTTAGCAGAGACTTTCCCGGGACAGTGAAACCCTATGTCAGAGACACTGAGAAGAAGCCCCAATGTTCCCTCCAGGCACTTTCAGTGTGGGTGCCTTCTCCACGTGGTTCCTGGTTTCCCTGCAGCGCTGAAGAGAATGTTAGCAAAGAGGTAACCGGCACAGCGAAAACAGTACTCAAAGACAGGGAGAGCAAGCTCTCTCTTGGCACTTTGGATGTGGGACATACAGCGAGATGTTTGCTGCTTTTGCGTTTGGCTGTTGGGAGATTTACAGCACAAAGATATCTAGTTGATTTGAAGCAGTTCCGAGAAAGTCTAAACATAATCGCCACTTCTCCCTCCTGGCACTTTCCATGTGGGAGATATAGCAGGATGTATATTGGTTTTGAGGACAACTCAATGGACAGTGTAGGGAGAAAAGTTCCTGGCTCCTTGAATGCCGTTCCTGGAGACACTGCGATCAATGAGGGAGATATGTCAAGATGTGTGTTGGTTTTGAGGACGGCTCTCTGGAGAGTCTTAGCAAAGAGGTCACAGGGATAATCAGAGCAATTCTCAGAGACACTGAGAACAAGCTCGACAATTCCCTCCTGGCACTTTCCCTGTAGGAGATACCGCAAGACGTTTCTGTAGATTGGGCACAGCGCTCTGCAGGGTGTTAGCAGAGACTTTCCCGGGACAGTGAAACCCTATGTCAGAGACACTGAGAAGAAGCCCCAATGTTCCCTCCAGGCACTTTCAGTGTGGGTGCCTTCTCCACGTGGTTCCTGGTTTCCCTGCAGCGCTGAAGAGAATGTTAGCAAAGAGGTAACCGGCACAGCGAAAACAGTACTCAAAGACAGGGAGAGCAAGCTCTCTCTTGGCACTTTGGATGTGGGACATACAGCGAGATGTTTGCTGCTTTTGCGTTTGGCTGTTGGGAGATTTACAGCACAAAGATATCTAGTTGATTTGAAGCAGTTCCGAGAAAGTCTAAACATAATCGCCACTTCTCCCTCCTGGCACTTTCCATGTGGGAGCTATAGCAGGATGTATATTGGTTTTGAGGACAACTCAATGGACAGTGTAGGGAGAAAAGTTCCTGGCTCCTTGAATGCCGTTCCTGGAGACACTGCGATCAATGTGGGAGATATGTCAAGATGTGTGTTTGTTTTGAGGACGGCTCTCTGGAGAGTCTTAGCAAAGAGGTCACAGGGATAATCAGAGCAATTCTCAGAGACACTGAGAACAAGCTCGACAATTCCCTCCTGGCACTTTCCCTGTAGGAGATACCGCAAGACGTTTCTGTAGATTGGGCACAGCGCTCTGCAGGGTGTTAGCAGAGACTTTCCCGGGACAGTGAAACCCTATGTCAGAGACACTGAGAAGAAGCCCCAATGTTCCCTCCAGGCACTTTCAGTGTGGGTGCCTTCTCCACGTGGTTCCTGGTTTCCCTGCAGCGCTGAAGAGAATGTTAGCAAAGAGGTAACCGGCACAGCGAAAACAGTACTCAAAGACAGGGAGAGCAAGCTCTCTCTTGGCACTTTGGATGTGGGACATACAGCGAGATGTTTGCTGCTTTTGCGTTTGGCTGTTGGGAGATTTACAGCACAAAGATATCTAGTTGATTTGAAGCAGTTCCGAGAAAGTCTAAACATAATCGCCACTTCTCCCTCCTGGCACTTTCCATGTGGGAGATATAGCAGGATGTATATTGGTTTTGAGGACAACTCAATGGACAGTGTAGGGAGAAAAGTTCCTGGCTCCTTGAATGCCGTTCCTGGAGACACTGCGATCAATGAGGGAGATATGTCAAGATGTGTGTTGGTTTTGAGGACGGCTCTCTGGAGAGTCTTAGCAAAGAGGTCACAGGGATAATCAGAGCAATTCTCAGAGACACTGAGAACAAGATGGACAGTTCCCTCCTGGCACTTTCCCTGTAGGAGATACCGCAAGACGTTTCTGTAGATTGGGCACAGCGCTCTGCAGGGTGTTAGCAGAGACTTTCCCGGGACAGTGAAACCCTATGTCAGAGACACTGAGAAGAAGCCCCAATGTTCCCTCCAGGCACTTTCAGTGTGGGTGCCTTCTCCACGTGGTTCCTGGTTTCCCTGCAGCGCTGAAGAGAATGTTAGCAAAGAGGTAACCGGCACAGCGAAAACAGTACTCAAAGACAGGGAGAGCAAGCTCTCTCTTGGCACTTTGGATGTGGGACATACAGCGAGATGTTTGCTGCTTTTGCGTTTGGCTGTTGGGAGATTTACAGCACAAAGATATCTAGTTGATTTGAAGCAGTTCCGAGAAAGTCTAAACATAATCGCCACTTCTCCCTCCTGGCACTTTCCATGTGGGAGATATAGCAGGATGTATATTGGTTTTGAGGACAACTCAATGGACAGTGTAGGGAGAAAAGTTCCTGGCTCCTTGAATGCCGTTCCTGGAGACACTGCGATCAATGTGGGAGATATGTCAAGATGTGTGTTTGTTTTGAGGACGGCTCTCTGGAGAGTCTTAGCAAAGAGGTCACAGGGATAATCAGAGCAATTCTCAGAGACACTGAGAACAAGCTCGACAATTCCCTCCTGGCACTTTCCCTGTAGGAGATACCGCAAGACGTTTCTGTAGATTGGGCACAGCGCTCTGCAGGGTGTTAGCAGAGACTTTCCCGGGACAGTGAAACCCTATGTCAGAGACACTGAGAAGAAGCCCCAATGTTCCCTCCAGGCACTTTCAGTGTGGGTGCCTTCTCCACGTGGTTCCTGGTTTCCCTGCAGCGCTGAAGAGAATGTTAGCAAAGAGGTAACCGGCACAGCGAAAACAGTACTCAAAGACAGGGAGAGCAAGCTCTCTCTTGGCACTTTGGATGTGGGACATACAGCGAGATGTTTGCTGCTTTTGCGTTTGGCTGTTGGGAGATTTACAGCACAAAGATATCTAGTTGATTTGAAGCAGTTCCGAGAAAGTCTAAACATAATCGCCACTTCTCCCTCCTGGCACTTTCCATGTGGGAGATATAGCAGGATGTATATTGGTTTTGAGGACAACTCAATGGACAGTGTAGGGAGAAAAGTTCCTGGCTCCTTGAATGCCGTTCCTGGAGACACTGCGATCAATGTGGGAGATATGTCAAGATGTGTGTTTGTTTTGAGGACGGCTCTCTGGAGAGTCTTAGCAAAGAGGTCACAGGGATAATCAGAGCAATTCTCAGAGACACTGAGAACAAGCTCGACAATTCCCTCCTGGCACTTTCCCTGTAGGAGATACCGCAAGACGTTTCTGTAGATTGGGCACAGCGCTCTGCAGGGTGTTAGCAGAGACTTTCCCGGGACAGTGAAACCCTATGTCAGAGACACTGAGAAGAAGCCCCAATGTTCCCTCCAGGCACTTTCAGTGTGGGTGCCTTCTCCACGTGGTTCCTGGTTTCCCTGCAGCGCTGAAGAGAATGTTAGCAAAGAGGTAACCGGCACAGCGAAAACAGTACTCAAAGACAGGGAGAGCAAGCTCTCTCTTGGCACTTTGGATGTGGGACATACAGCGAGATGTTTGCTGCTTTTGCGTTTGGCTGTTGGGAGATTTACAGCACAAAGATATCTAGTTGATTTGAAGCAGTTCCGAGAAAGTCTAAACATAATCGCCACTTCTCCCTCCTGGCACTTTCCATGTGGGAGATATAGCAGGATGTATATTGGTTTTGAGGACAACTCAATGGACAGTGTAGGGAGAAAAGTTCCTGGCTCCTTGAATGCCGTTCCTGGAGACACTGCGATCAATGAGGGAGATATGTCAAGATGTGTGTTGGTTTTGAGGACGGCTCTCTGGAGAGTCTTAGCAAAGAGGTCACAGGGATAATCAGAGCAATTCTCAGAGACACTGAGAACAAGATGGACAGTTCCCTCCTGGCACTTTCCCTGTAGGAGATACCGCAAGACGTTTCTGTAGATTGGGCACAGCGCTCTGCAGGGTGTTAGCAGAGACTTTCCCGGGACAGTGAAACCCTATGTCAGAGACACTGAGAAGAAGCCCCAATGTTCCCTCCAGGCACTTTCAGTGTGGGTGCCTTCTCCACGTGGTTCCTGGTTTCCCTGCAGCGCTGAAGAGAATGTTAGCAAAGAGGTAACCGGGACAGCGAAAACAGTACTCAAAGACAGGGAGAGCAAGCTCTCTCTTGGCACTTTGGATGTGGGACATACAGCGAGATGTTTGCTGCTTTTGCGTTTGGCTGTTGGGAGATTTACAGCACAAAGATATCTAGTTGATTTGAAGCAGTTCCGAGAAAGTCTAAACATAATCGCCACTTCTCCCTCCTGGCACTTTCCATGTGGGAGATATAGCAGGATGTATATTGGTTTTGAGGACAACTCAATGGACAGTGTAGGGAGAAAAGTTCCTGGCTCCTTGAATGCCGTTCCTGGAGACACTGCGATCAATGTGGGAGATATGTCAAGATGTGTGTTGGTTTTGAGGACGGCTCTCTGGAGAGTCTTAGCAAAGAGGTCACACAGATAATCAGAGCAATTCTCAGAGACACTGAGAACAAGCTCCACAATTCCCTCCTGGCACTTTCCCTGTAGGAGATACCGCAAGACGTTTCTGTAGATTGGGCACAGCGCTCTGCAGGGTGTTAGCAGAGACTTTCCCGGGACAGTGAAACCCTATGTCAGAGACACTGAGAAGAAGCCCCAATGTTCCCTCCAGGCACTTTCAGTGTGGGTGCCTTCTCCACGTGGTTCCTGGTTTCCCTGCAGCGCTGAAGAGAATGTTAGCAAAGAGGTAACCGGGACAGTGAAAACAGTACTCAAAGACAGGGAGAGCAAGCTCTCTCTTGGCACTTTGGATGTGGGACATACAGCGAGATGTTTGCTGCTTTTGCGTTTGGCTGTTGGGAGATTTACAGCACAAAGATATCTAGTTGATTTGAAGCAGTTCCGAGAAAGTCTAAACATAATCGCCACTTCTCCCTCCTGGCACTTTCCATGTGGGAGATATAGCAGGATGTATATTGGTTTTGAGGACAACTCAATGGACAGTGTAGGGAGAAAAGTTCCTGGCTCCTTGAATGCCGTTCCTGGAGACACTGCGATCAATGAGGGAGATATGTCAAGATGTGTGTTGGTTTTGAGGACGGCTCTCTGGAGAGTCTTAGCAAAGAGGTCACAGGGATAATCAGAGCAATTCTCAGAGACACTGAGAACAAGATGGACAGTTCCCTCCTGGCACTTTCCCTGTAGGAGATACCGCAAGACGTTTCTGTAGATTGGGCACAGCGCTCTGCAGGGTGTTAGCAGAGACTTTCCCGGGACAGTGAAACCCTATGTCAGAGACACTGAGAAGAAGCCCCAATGTTCCCTCCAGGCACTTTCAGTGTGGGTGCCTTCTCCACGTCGTTCCTGGTTTCCCTGCAGCGCTGAAGAGAATGTTAGCAAAGAGGTAACCGGCACAGCGAAAACAGTACTCAAAGACAGGGAGAACAAGCTCTCTCTTGGCACTTTGGATGTGGGACATACAGCGAGATGTTTGCTGCTTTTGCGTTTGGCTGTTGGGAGATTTACAGCACAAAGATATCTAGTTGATTTGAAGCAGTTCCGAGAAAGTCTAAACATAATCGCCACTTCTCCCTCCTGGCACTTTCCATGTGGGAGATATAGCAGGATGTATATTGGTTTTGAGGACAACTCAATGGACAGTGTAGGGAGAAAAGTTCCTGGCTCCTTGAATGCCGTTCCTGGAGACACTGCGATCAATGTGGGAGATATGTCAAGATGTGTGTTTGTTTTGAGGACGGCTCTCTGGAGAGTCTTAGCAAAGAGGTCACAGGGATAATCAGAGCAATTCTCAGAGACACTGAGAACAAGATGGACAGTTCCCTCCTGGCACTTTCCCTGTAGGAGATACCGCAAGACGTTTCTGTAGATTGGGCACAGCGCTCTGCAGGGTGTTAGCAGAGACTTTCCCGGGACAGTGAAACCCTATGTCAGAGACACTGAGAAGAAGCCCCAATGTTCCCTCCAGGCACTTTCAGTGTGGGTGCCTTCTCCACGTGGTTCCTGGTTTCCCTGCAGCGCTGAAGAGAATGTTAGCAAAGAGGTAACCGGGACAGCGAAAACAGTACTCAAAGACAGGGAGAGCAAGCTCTCTCTTGGCACTTTGGATGTGGGACATACAGCGAGATGTTTGCTGCTTTTGCGTTTGGCTGTTGGGAGATTTACAGCACAAAGATATCTAGTTGATTTGAAGCAGTTCCGAGAAAGTCTAAACATAATCGCCACTTCTCCCTCCTGGCACTTTCCATGTGGGAGATATAGCAGGATGTATATTGGTTTTGAGGACAACTCAATGGACAGTGTAGGGAGAAAAGTTCCTGGCTCCTTGAATGCCGTTCCTGGAGACACTGCGATCAATGAGGGAGATATGTCAAGATGTGTGTTGGTTTTGAGGACGGCTCTCTGGAGAGTCTTAGCAAAGAGGTCACAGGGATAATCAGAGCAATTCTCAGAGACACTGAGAACAAGATGGACAGTTCCCTCCTGGCACTTTCCCTGTAGGAGATACCGCAAGACGTTTCTGTAGATTGGGCACAGCGCTCTGCAGGGTGTTAGCAGAGACTTTCCCGGGACAGTGAAACCCTATGTCAGAGACACTGAGAAGAAGCCCCAATGTTCCCTCCAGGCACTTTCAGTGTGGGTGCCTTCTCCACGTGGTTCCTGGTTTCCCTGCAGCGCTGAAGAGAATGTTAGCAAAGAGGTAACCGGGACAGCGAAAACAGTACTCAAAGAGAGGGAGAGCAAGCTCTCTCTTGGCACTTTGGATGTGGGACATACAGCGAGATGTTTGCTGCTTTTGCGTTTGGCTGTTGGGAGATTTACAGCACAAAGATATCTAGTTGATTTGAAGCAGTTCCGAGAAAGTCTAAACATAATCGCCACTTCTCCCTCCTGGCACTTTCCATGTGGGAGATATAGCAGGATGTATATTGGTTTTGAGGACAACTCAATGGACAGTGTAGGGAGAAAAGTTCCTGGCTCCTTGAATGCCGTTCCTGGAGACACTGCGATCAATGTGGGAGATATGTCAAGATGTGTGTTGGTTTTGAGGACGGCTCTCTGGAGAGTCTTAGCAAAGAGGTCACAGGGATAATCAGAGCAATTCTCAGAGACACTGAGAACAAGCTCGACAATTCCCTCCTGGCACTTTCCCTGTAGGAGATACCGCAAGACGTTTCTGTAGATTGGGCACAGCGCTCTGCAGGGTGTTAGCAGAGACTTTCCCGGGACAGTGAAACCCGATGTCAGAGACACTGAGAAGAAGCCCCAATGTTCCCTCCAGGCACTTTCAGTGTGGGTGCCTTCTCCACGTGGTTCCTGGTTTCCCTGCAGCGCTGAAGAGAATGTTAGCAAAGAGGTAACCGGCACAGCGAAAAGAGTACTCAAAGACAGGGAGAGCAAGCTCTCTCTTGGCACTTTGGATGTGGGACATACAGCGAGATGTTTGCTGCTTTTGCGTTTGGCTGTTGGGAGATTTACAGCACAAAGATATCTAGTTGATTTGAAGCAGTTCCGAGAAAGTCTAAACATAATCGCCACTTCTCCCTCCTGGCACTTTCCATGTGGGAGATATAGCAGGATGTATATTGGTTTTGAGGACAACTCAATGGACAGTGTAGGGAGAAAAGTTCCTGGCTCCTTGAATGCCGTTCCTGGAGACACTGCGATCAATGAGGGAGATATGTCAAGATGTGTGTTGGTTTTGAGGACGGCTCTCTGGAGAGTCTTAGCAAAGAGGTCACAGGGATAATCAGAGCAATTCTCAGAGACACTGAGAACAAGATGGACAGTTCCCTCCTGGCACTTTCCCTGTAGGAGATACCGCAAGACGTTTCTGTAGATTGGGCACAGCGCTCTGCAGGGTGTTAGCAGAGACTTTCCCGGGACAGTGAAACCCTATGTCAGAGACACTGAGAAGAAGCCCCAATGTTCCCTCCAGGCACTTTCAGTGTGGGTGCCTTCTCCACGTGGTTCCTGGTTTCCCTGCAGCGCTGAAGAGAATGTTAGCAAAGAGGTAACCGGGACAGCGAAAACAGTACTCAAAGACAGGGAGAGCAAGCTCTCTCTTGGCACTTTGGATGTGGGACATACAGCGAGATGTTTGCTGCTTTTGCGTTTGGCTGTTGGGAGATTTACAGCACAAAGATATCTAGTTGATTTGAAGCAGTTCCGAGAAAGTCTAAACATAATCGCCACTTCTCCCTCCTGGCACTTTCCATGTGGGAGATATAGCAGGATGTATATTGGTTTTGAGGACAACTCAATGGACAGTGTAGGGAGAAAAGTTCCTGGCTCCTTGAATGCCGTTCCTGGAGACACTGCGATCAATGAGGGAGATATGTCAAGATGTGTGTTGGTTTTGAGGACGGCTCTCTGGAGAGTCTTAGCAAAGAGGTCACAGGGATAATCAGAGCAATTCTCAGAGACACTGAGAACAAGATGGACAGTTCCCTCCTGGCACTTTCCCTGTAGGAGATACCGCAAGACGTTTCTGTAGATTGGGCACAGCGCTCTGCAGGGTGTTAGCAGAGACTTTCCCGGGACAGTGAAACCCTATGTCAGAGACACTGAGAAGAAGCCCCAATGTTCCCTCCAGGCACTTTCAGTGTGGGTGCCTTCTCCACGTGGTTCCTGGTTTCCCTGCAGCGCTGAAGAGAATGTTAGCAAAGAGGTAACCGGCACAGCGAAAAGAGTACTCAAAGACAGGGAGAGCAAGCTCTCTCTTGGCACTTTGGATGTGGGACATACAGCGAGATGTTTGCTGCTTTTGCGTTTGGCTGTTGGGAGATTTACAGCACAAAGATATCTAGTTGATTTGAAGCAGTTCCGAGAAAGTCTAAACATAATCGCCACTTCTCCCTCCTGGCACTTTCCATGTGGGAGATATAGCAGGATGTATATTGGTTTTGAGGACAACTCAATGGACAGTGTAGGGAGAAAAGTTCCTGGCTCCTTGAATGCCGTTCCTGGAGACACTGCGATCAATGTGGGAGATATGTCAAGATGTGTGTTTGTTTTGAGGACGGCTCTCTGGAGAGTCTTAGCAAAGAGGTCACAGGGATAATCAGAGCAATTCTCAGAGACACTGAGAACAAGCTCGACAATTCCCTCCTGGCACTTTCCCTGTAGGAGATACCGCAAGACGTTTCTGTAGATTGGGCACAGCGCTCTGCAGGGTGTTAGCAGAGACTTTCCCGGGACAGTGAAACCCTATGTCAGAGACACTGAGAAGAAGCCCCAATGTTCCCTCCAGGCACTTTCAGTGTGGGTGCCTTCTCCACGTGGTTCCTGGTTTCCCTGCAGCGCTGAAGAGAATGTTAGCAAAGAGGTAACCGGGACAGCGAAAACAGTACTCAAAGAGAGGGAGAGCAAGCTCTCTCTTGGCACTTTGGATGTGGGACATACAGCGAGATGTTTGCTGCTTTTGCGTTTGGCTGTTGGGAGATTTACAGCACAAAGATATCTAGTTGATTTGAAGCAGTTCCGAGAAAGTCTAAACATAATCGCCACTTCTCCCTCCTGGCACTTTCCATGTGGGAGCTATAGCAGGATGTATATTGGTTTTGAGGACAACTCAATGGACAGTGTAGGGAGAAAAGTTCCTGGCTCCTTGAATGCCGTTCCTGGAGACACTGCGATCAATGTGGGAGATATGTCAAGATGTGTGTTGGTTTTGAGGACGGCTCTCTGGAGAGTCTTAGCAAAGAGGTCACAGGGATAATCAGAGCAATTCTCAGAGACACTGAGAACAAGCTCGACAATTCCCTCCTGGCACTTTCCCTGTAGGAGATACCGCAAGACGTTTCTGTAGATTGGGCACAGCGCTCTGCAGGGTGTTAGCAGAGACTTTCCCGGGACAGTGAAACCCTATGTCAGAGACACTGAGAAGAAGCCCCAATGTTCCCTCCAGGCACTTTCAGTGTGGGTGCCTTCTCCACGTGGTTCCTGGTTTCCCTGCAGCGCTGAAGAGAATGTTAGCAAAGAGGTAACCGGCACAGCGAAAACAGTACTCAAAGACAGGGAGAGCAAGCTCTCTCTTGGCACTTTGGATGTGGGACATACAGCGAGATGTTTGCTGCTTTTGCGTTTGGCTGTTGGGAGATTTACAGCACAAAGATATCTAGTTGATTTGAAGCAGTTCCGAGAAAGTCTAAACATAATCGCCACTTCTCCCTCCTGGCACTTTCCATGTGGGAGATATAGCAGGATGTATATTGGTTTTGAGGACAACTCAATGGACAGTGTAGGGAGAAAAGTTCCTGGCTCCTTGAATGCCGTTCCTGGAGACACTGCGATCAATGAGGGAGATATGTCAAGATGTGTGTTGGTTTTGAGGACGGCTCTCTGGAGAGTCTTAGCAAAGAGGTCACAGGGATAATCAGAGCAATTCTCAGAGACACTGAGAACAAGATGGACAGTTCCCTCCTGGCACTTTCCCTGTAGGAGATACCGCAAGACGTTTCTGTAGATTGGGCACAGCGCTCTGCAGGGTGTTAGCAGAGACTTTCCCGGGACAGTGAAACCCTATGTCAGAGACACTGAGAAGAAGCCCCAATGTTCCCTCCAGGCACTTTCAGTGTGGGTGCCTTCTCCACGTGGTTCCTGGTTTCCCTGCAGCGCTGAAGAGAATGTTAGCAAAGAGGTAACCGGCACAGCGAAAACAGTACTCAAAGACAGGGAGAGCAAGCTCTCTCTTGGCACTTTGGATGTGGGACATACAGCGAGATGTTTGCTGCTTTTGCGTTTGGCTGTTGGGAGATTTACAGCACAAAGATATCTAGTTGATTTGAAGCAGTTCCGAGAAAGTCTAAACATAATCGCCACTTCTCCCTCCTGGCACTTTCCATGTGGGAGATATAGCAGGATGTATATTGGTTTTGAGGACAACTCAATGGACAGTGTAGGGAGAAAAGTTCCTGGCTCCTTGAATGCCGTTCCTGGAGACACTGCGATCAATGTGGGAGATATGTCAAGATGTGTGTTGGTTTTGAGGACGGCTCTCTGGAGAGTCTTAGCAAAGAGGTCACAGGGATAATCAGAGCAATTCTCAGAGACACTGAGAACAAGCTCGACAGTTCCCTCCTGGCACTTTCCCTGTAGGAGATACCGCAAGACGTTTCTGTAGATTGGGCACAGCGCTCTGCAGGGTGTTAGCAGAGACTTTCCCGGGACAGTGAAACCCTATGTCAGAGACACTGAGAAGAAGCCCCAATGTTCCCTCCAGGCACTTTCAGTGTGGGTGCCTTCTCCACGTGGTTCCTGGTTTCCCTGCAGCGCTGAAGAGAATGTTAGCAAAGAGGTAACCGGCACAGCGAAAACAGTACTCAAAGACAGGGAGAGCAAGCTCTCTCTTGGCACTTTGGATGTGGGACATACAGCGAGATGTTTGCTGCTTTTGCGTTTGGCTGTTGGGAGATTTACAGCACAAAGATATCTAGTTGATTTGAAGCAGTTCCGAGAAAGTCTAAACATAATCGCCACTTCTCCCTCCTGGCACTTTCCATGTGGGAGATATAGCAGGATGTATATTGGTTTTGAGGACAACTCAATGGACAGTGTAGGGAGAAAAGTTCCTGGCTCCTTGAATGCCGTTCCTGGAGACACTGCGATCAATGTGGGAGATATGTCAAGATGTGTGTTTGTTTTGAGGACGGCTCTCTGGAGAGTCTTAGCAAAGAGGTCACAGGGATAATCAGAGCAATTCTCAGAGACACTGAGAACAAGATGGACAGTTCCCTCCTGGCACTTTCCCTGTAGGAGATACCGCAAGACGTTTCTGTAGATTGGGCACAGCGCTCTGCAGGGTGTTAGCAGAGACTTTCCCGGGACAGTGAAACCCTATGTCAGAGACACTGAGAAGAAGCCCCAATGTTCCCTCCAGGCACTTTCAGTGTGGGTGCCTTCTCCACGTGGTTCCTGGTTTCCCTGCAGCGCTGAAGAGAATGTTAGCAAAGAGGTAACCGGGACAGCGAAAACAGTACTCAAAGAGAGGGAGAGCAAGCTCTCTCTTGGCACTTTGGATGTGGGACATACAGCGAGATGTTTGCTGCTTTTGCGTTTGGCTGTTGGGAGATTTACAGCACAAAGATATCTAGTTGATTTGAAGCAGTTCCGAGAAAGTCTAAACATAATCGCCACTTCTCCCTCCTGGCACTTTCCATGTGGGAGATATAGCAGGATGTATATTGGTTTTGAGGACAACTCAATGGACAGTGTAGGGAGAAAAGTTCCTGGCTCCTTGAATGCCGTTCCTGGAGACACTGCGATCAATGTGGGAGATATGTCAAGATGTGTGTTTGTTTTGAGGACGGCTCTCTGGAGAGTCTTAGCAAAGAGGTCACAGGGATAATCAGAGCAATTCTCAGAGACACTGAGAACAAGATGGACAGTTCCCTCCTGGCACTTTCCCTGTAGGAGATACCGCAAGACGTTTCTGTAGATTGGGCACAGCGCTCTGCAGGGTGTTAGCAGAGACTTTCCCGGGACAGTGAAACCCTATGTCAGAGACACTGAGAAGAAGCCCCAATGTTCCCTCCAGGCACTTTCAGTGTGGGTGCCTTCTCCACGTGGTTCCTGGTTTCCCTGCAGCGCTGAAGAGAATGTTAGCAAAGAGGTAACCGGCACAGCGAAAACAGTACTCAAAGACAGGGAGAGCAAGCTCTCTCTTGGCACTTTGGATGTGGGACATACAGCGAGATGTTTGCTGCTTTTGCGTTTGGCTGTTGGGAGATTTACAGCACAAAGATATCTAGTTGATTTGAAGCAGTTCCGAGAAAGTCTAAACATAATCGCCACTTCTCCCTCCTGGCACTTTCCATGTGGGAGATATAGCAGGATGTATATTGGTTTTGAGGACAACTCAATGGACAGTGTAGGGAGAAAAGTTCCTGGCTCCTTGAATGCCATTCCTGGAGACACTGCGATCAATGAGGGAGATATGTCAAGATGTGTGTTGGTTTTGAGGACGGCTCTCCGGAGAGTCTTAGCAAAGAGGTCACAGGGATAATCAGAGCAATTCTCAGAGACACTGAGAACAAGCTCGACAATTCCCTCCTGGCACTTTCCCTGTAGGAGATACCGCAAGACGTTTCTGTAGATTGGGCACAGCGCTCTGCAGGGTGTTAGCAGAGACTTTCCCGGGACAGTGAAACCCTATGTCAGAGACACTGAGAAGAAGCCCCAATGTTCCCTCCAGGCACTTTCAGTGTGGGTGCCTTCTCCACGTGGTTCCTGGTTTCCCTGCAGCGCTGAAGAGAATGTTAGCAAAGAGGTAACCGGCACAGCGAAAACAGTACTCAAAGACAGGGAGAGCAAGCTCTCTCTTGGCACTTTGGATGTGGGACATACAGCGAGATGTTTGCTGCTTTTGCGTTTGGCTGTTGGGAGATTTACAGCACAAAGATATCTAGTTGATTTGAAGCAGTTCCGAGAAAGTCTAAACATAATCGCCACTTCTCCCTCCTGGCACTTTCCATGTGGGAGATATAGCAGGATGTATATTGGTTTTGAGGACAACTCAATGGACAGTGTAGGGAGAAAAGTTCCTGGCTCCTTGAATGCCGTTCCTGGAGACACTGCGATCAATGTGGGAGATATGTCAAGATGTGTGTTGGTTTTGAGGACGGCTCTCTGGAGAGTCTTAGCAAAGAGGTCACAGGGATAATCAGAGCAATTCTCAGAGACACTGAGAACAAGCTCGACAGTTCCCTCCTGGCACTTTCCCTGTAGGAGATACCGCAAGACGTTTCTGTAGATTGGGCACAGCGCTCTGCAGGGTGTTAGCAGAGACTTTCCCGGGACAGTGAAACCCTATGTCAGAGACACTGAGAAGAAGCCCCAATGTTCCCTCCAGGCACTTTCAGTGTGGGTGCCTTCTCCACGTGGTTCCTGGTTTCCCTGCAGCGCTGAAGAGAATGTTAGCAAAGAGGTAACCGGCACAGCGAAAACAGTACTCAAAGACAGGGAGAGCAAGCTCTCTCTTGGCACTTTGGATGTGGGACATACAGCGAGATGTTTGCTGCTTTTGCGTTTGGCTGTTGGGAGATTTACAGCACAAAGATATCTAGTTGATTTGAAGCAGTTCCGAGAAAGTCTAAACATAATCGCCACTTCTCCCTCCTGGCACTTTCCATGTGGGAGATATAGCAGGATGTATATTGGTTTTGAGGACAACTCAATGGACAGTGTAGGGAGAAAAGTTCCTGGCTCCTTGAATGCCGTTCCTGGAGACACTGCGATCAATGTGGGAGATATGTCAAGATGTGTGTTTGTTTTGAGGACGGCTCTCTGGAGAGTCTTAGCAAAGAGGTCACAGGGATAATCAGAGCAATTCTCAGAGACACTGAGAACAAGATGGACAGTTCCCTCCTGGCACTTTCCCTGTAGGAGATACCGCAAGACGTTTCTGTAGATTGGGCACAGCGCTCTGCAGGGTGTTAGCAGAGACTTTCCCGGGACAGTGAAACCCTATGTCAGAGACACTGAGAAGAAGCCCCAATGTTCCCTCCAGGCACTTTCAGTGTGGGTGCCTTCTCCACGTGGTTCCTGGTTTCCCTGCAGCGCTGAAGAGAATGTTAGCAAAGAGGTAACCGGGACAGCGAAAACAGTACTCAAAGAGAGGGAGAGCAAGCTCTCTCTTGGCACTTTGGATGTGGGACATACAGCGAGATGTTTGCTGCTTTTGCGTTTGGCTGTTGGGAGATTTACAGCACAAAGATATCTAGTTGATTTGAAGCAGTTCCGAGAAAGTCTAAACATAATCGCCACTTCTCCCTCCTGGCACTTTCCATGTGGGAGATATAGCAGGATGTATATTGGTTTTGAGGACAACTCAATGGACAGTGTAGGGAGAAAAGTTCCTGGCTCCTTGAATGCCGTTCCTGGAGACACTGCGATCAATGTGGGAGATATGTCAAGATGTGTGTTTGTTTTGAGGACGGCTCTCTGGAGAGTCTTAGCAAAGAGGTCACAGGGATAATCAGAGCAATTCTCAGAGACACTGAGAACAAGATGGACAGTTCCCTCCTGGCACTTTCCCTGTAGGAGATACCGCAAGACGTTTCTGTAGATTGGGCACAGCGCTCTGCAGGGTGTTAGCAGAGACTTTCCCGGGACAGTGAAACCCTATGTCAGAGACACTGAGAAGAAGCCCCAATGTTCCCTCCAGGCACTTTCAGTGTGGGTGCCTTCTCCACGTGGTTCCTGGTTTCCCTGCAGCGCTGAAGAGAATGTTAGCAAAGAGGTAACCGGCACAGCGAAAACAGTACTCAAAGAGAGGGAGAGCAAGCTCTCTCTTGGCACTTTGGATGTGGGACATACAGCGAGATGTTTGCTGCTTTTGCGTTTGGCTGTTGGGAGATTTACAGCACAAAGATATCTAGTTGATTTGAAGCAGTTCCGAGAAAGTCTAAACATAATCGCCACTTCTCCCTCCTGGCACTTTCCATGTGGGAGATATAGCAGGATGTATATTGGTTTTGAGGACAACTCAATGGACAGTGTAGGGAGAAAAGTTCCTGGCTCCTTGAATGCCATTCCTGGAGACACTGCGATCAATGAGGGAGATATGTCAAGATGTGTGTTGGTTTTGAGGACGGCTCTCCGGAGAGTCTTAGCAAAGAGGTCACAGGGATAATCAGAGCAATTCTCAGAGACACTGAGAACAAGCTCGACAATTCCCTCCTGGCACTTTCCCTGTAGGAGATACCGCAAGACGTTTCTGTAGATTGGGCACAGCGCTCTGCAGGGTGTTAGCAGAGACTTTCCCGGGACAGTGAAACCCTATGTCAGAGACACTGAGAAGAAGCCCCAATGTTCCCTCCAGGCACTTTCAGTGTGGGTGCCTTCTCCACGTGGTTCCTGGTTTCCCTGCAGCGCTGAAGAGAATGTTAGCAAAGAGGTAACCGGCACAGCGAAAACAGTACTCAAAGACAGGGAGAGCAAGCTCTCTCTTGGCACTTTGGATGTGGGACATACAGCGAGATGTTTGCTGCTTTTGCGTTTGGCTGTTGGGAGATTTACAGCACAAAGATATCTAGTTGATTTGAAGCAGTTCCGAGAAAGTCTAAACATAATCGCCACTTCTCCCTCCTGGCACTTTCCATGTGGGAGATATAGCAGGATGTATATTGGTTTTGAGGACAACTCAATGGACAGTGTAGGGAGAAAAGTTCCTGGCTCCTTGAATGCCGTTCCTGGAGACACTGCGATCAATGAGGGAGATATGTCAAGATGTGTGTTGGTTTTGAGGACGGCTCTCTGGAGAGTCTTAGCAAAGAGGTCACAGGGATAATCAGAGCAATTCTCAGAGACACTGAGAACAAGCTCGACAGTTCCCTCCTGGCACTTTCCCTGTAGGAGATACCGCAAGACGTTTCTGTAGATTGGGCACAGCGCTCTGCAGGGTGTTAGCAGAGACTTTCCCGGGACAGTGAAACCCTATGTCAGAGACACTGAGAAGAAGCCCCAATGTTCCCTCCAGGCACTTTCAGTGTGGGTGCCTTCTCCACGTGGTTCCTGGTTTCCCTGCAGCGCTGAAGAGAATGTTAGCAAAGAGGTAACCGGCACAGCGAAAACAGTACTCAAAGACAGGGAGAGCAAGCTCTCTCTTGGCACTTTGGATGTGGGACATACAGCGAGATGTTTGCTGCTTTTGCGTTTGGCTGTTGGGAGATTTACAGCACAAAGATATCTAGTTGATTTGAAGCAGTTCCGAGAAAGTCTAAACATAATCGCCACTTCTCCCTCCTGGCACTTTCCATGTGGGAGATATAGCAGGATGTATATTGGTTTTGAGGACAACTCAATGGACAGTGTAGGGAGAAAAGTTCCTGGCTCCTTGAATGCCGTTCCTGGAGACACTGCGATCAATGTGGGAGATATGTCAAGATGTGTGTTTGTTTTGAGGACGGCTCTCTGGAGAGTCTTAGCAAAGAGGTCACAGGGATAATCAGAGCAATTCTCAGAGACACTGAGAACAAGCTCGACAATTCCCTCCTGGCACTTTCCCTGTAGGAGATACCGCAAGACGTTTCTGTAGATTGGGCACAGCGCTCTGCAGGGTGTTAGCAGAGACTTTCCCGGGACAGTGAAACCCTATGTCAGAGACACTGAGAAGAAGCCCCAATGTTCCCTCCAGGCACTTTCAGTGTGGGTGCCTTCTCCACGTGGTTCCTGGTTTCCCTGCAGCGCTGAAGAGAATGTTAGCAAAGAGGTAACCGGCACAGCGAAAACAGTACTCAAAGACAGGGAGAGCAAGCTCTCTCTTGGCACTTTGGATGTGGGACATACAGCGAGATGTTTGCTGCTTTTGCGTTTGGCTGTTGGGAGATTTACAGCACAAAGATATCTAGTTGATTTGAAGCAGTTCCGAGAAAGTCTAAACATAATCGCCACTTCTCCCTCCTGGCACTTTCCATGTGGGAGATATAGCAGGATGTATATTGGTTTTGAGGACAACTCAATGGACAGTGTAGGGAGAAAAGTTCCTGGCTCCTTGAATGCCGTTCCTGGAGACACTGCGATCAATGAGGGAGATATGTCAAGATGTGTGTTGGTTTTGAGGACGGCTCTCTGGAGAGTCTTAGCAAAGAGGTCACAGGGATAATCAGAGCAATTCTCAGAGACACTGAGAACAAGATGGACAGTTCCCTCCTGGCACTTTCCCTGTAGGAGATACCGCAAGACGTTTCTGTAGATTGGGCACAGCGCTCTGCAGGGTGTTAGCAGAGACTTTCCCGGGACAGTGAAACCCTATGTCAGAGACACTGAGAAGAAGCCCCAATGTTCCCTCCAGGCACTTTCAGTGTGGGTGCCTTCTCCACGTGGTTCCTGGTTTCCCTGCAGCGCTGAAGAGAATGTTAGCAAAGAGGTAACCGGGACAGCGAAAACAGTACTCAAAGAGAGGGAGAGCAAGCTCTCTCTTGGCACTTTGGATGTGGGACATACAGCGAGATGTTTGCTGCTTTTGCGTTTGGCTGTTGGGAGATTTACAGCACAAAGATATCTAGTTGATTTGAAGCAGTTCCGAGGAAGTCTAAACATAATCCCCACTTCTCCCTCCTGGCACTTTCCATGTGGGAGATATAGCAGGATGTATATTGGTTTTGAGGACAACTCAATGGACAGTGTAGGGAGAAAAGTTCCTGGCTCCTTGAATGCCGTTCCTGGAGACACTGCGATCAATGTGGGAGATATGTCAAGATGTGTGTTTGTTTTGAGGACGGCTCTCTGGAGAGTCTTAGCAAAGAGGTCACAGGGATAATCAGAGCAATTCTCAGAGACACTGAGAACAAGATGGACAGTTCCCTCCTGGCACTTTCCCTGTAGGAGATACCGCAAGACGTTTCTGTAGATTGGGCACAGCGCTCTGCAGGGTGTTAGCAGAGACTTTCCCGGGACAGTGAAACCCTATGTCAGAGACACTGAGAAGAAGCCCCAATGTTCCCTCCAGGCACTTTCAGTGTGGGTGCCTTCTCCACGTGGTTCCTGGTTTCCCTGCAGCGCTGAAGAGAATGTTAGCAAAGAGGTAACCGGCACAGCGAAAACAGTACTCAAAGACAGGGAGAGCAAGCTCTCTCTTGGCACTTTGGATGTGGGACATACAGCGAGATGTTTGCTGCTTTTGCGTTTGGCTGTTGGGAGATTTACAGCACAAAGATATCTAGTTGATTTGAAGCAGTTCCGAGAAAGTCTAAACATAATCGCCACTTCTCCCTCCTGGCACTTTCCATGTGGGAGATATAGCAGGATGTATATTGGTTTTGAGGACAACTCAATGGACAGTGTAGGGAGAAAAGTTCCTGGCTCCTTGAATGCCGTTCCTGGAGACACTGCGATCAATGTGGGAGATATGTCAAGATGTGTGTTTGTTTTGAGGACGGCTCTCTGGAGAGTCTTAGCAAAGAGGTCACAGGGATAATCAGAGCAATTCTCAGAGACACTGAGAACAAGATGGACAGTTCCCTCCTGGCACTTTCCCTGTAGGAGATACCGCAAGACGTTTCTGTAGATTGGGCACAGCGCTCTGCAGGGTGTTAGCAGAGACTTTCCCGGGACAGTGAAACCCTATGTCAGAGACACTGAGAAGAAGCCCCAATGTTCCCTCCAGGCACTTTCAGTGTGGGTGCCTTCTCCACGTGGTTCCTGGTTTCCCTGCAGCGCTGAAGAGAATGTTAGCAAAGAGGTAACCGGCACAGCGAAAACAGTACTCAAAGACAGGGAGAGCAAGCTCTCTCTTGGCACTTTGGATGTGGGACATACAGCGAGATGTTTGCTGCTTTTGCGTTTGGCTGTTGGGAGATTTACAGCACAAAGATATCTAGTTGATTTGAAGCAGTTCCGAGAAAGTCTAAACATAATCGCCACTTCTCCCTCCTGGCACTTTCCATGTGGGAGATATAGCAGGATGTATATTGGTTTTGAGGACAACTCAATGGACAGTGTAGGGAGAAAAGTTCCTGGCTCCTTGAATGCCGTTCCTGGAGACACTGCGATCAATGAGGGAGATATGTCAAGATGTGTGTTGGTTTTGAGGACGGCTCTCTGGAGAGTCTTAGCAAAGAGGTCACAGGGATAATCAGAGCAATTCTCAGAGACACTGAGAACAAGATGGACAGTTCCCTCCTGGCACTTTCCCTGTAGGAGATACCGCAAGACGTTTCTGTAGATTGGGCACAGCGCTCTGCAGGGTGTTAGCAGAGACTTTCCCGGGACAGTGAAACCCTATGTCAGAGACACTGAGAAGAAGCCCCAATGTTCCCTCCAGGCACTTTCAGTGTGGGTGCCTTCTCCACGTGGTTCCTGGTTTCCCTGCAGCGCTGAAGAGAATGTTAGCAAAGAGGTAACCGGCACAGCGAAAACAGTACTCAAAGACAGGGAGAGCAAGCTCTCTCTTGGCACTTTGGATGTGGGACATACAGCGAGATGTTTGCTGCTTTTGCGTTTGGCTGTTGGGAGATTTACAGCACAAAGATATCTAGTTGATTTGAAGCAGTTCCGAGGAAGTCTAAACATAATCCCCACTTCTCCCTCCTGGCACTTTCCATGTGGGAGATATAGCAGGATGTATATTGGTTTTGAGGACAACTCAATGGACAGTGTAGGGAGAAAAGTTCCTGGCTCCTTGAATGCCGTTCCTGGAGACACTGCGATCAATGTGGGAGATATGTCAAGATGTGTGTTTGTTTTGAGGACGGCTCTCTGGAGAGTCTTAGCAAAGAGGTCACAGGGATAATCAGAGCAATTCTCAGAGACACTGAGAACAAGATGGACAGTTCCCTCCTGGCACTTTCCCTGTAGGAGATACCGCAAGACGTTTCTGTAGATTGGGCACAGCGCTCTGCAGGGTGTTAGCAGAGACTTTCCCGGGACAGTGAAACCCTATGTCAGAGACACTGAGAAGAAGCCCCAATGTTCCCTCCAGGCACTTTCAGTGTGGGTGCCTTCTCCACGTGGTTCCTGGTTTCCCTGCAGCGCTGAAGAGAATGTTAGCAAAGAGGTAACCGGCACAGCGAAAACAGTACTCAAAGACAGGGAGAGCAAGCTCTCTCTTGGCACTTTGGATGTGGGACATACAGCGAGATGTTTGCTGCTTTTGCGTTTGGCTGTTGGGAGATTTACAGCACAAAGATATCTAGTTGATTTGAAGCAGTTCCGAGAAAGTCTAAACATAATCGCCACTTCTCCCTCCTGGCACTTTCCATGTGGGAGATATAGCAGGATGTATATTGGTTTTGAGGACAACTCAATGGACAGTGTAGGGAGAAAAGTTCCTGGCTCCTTGAATGCCGTTCCTGGAGACACTGCGATCAATGTGGGAGATATGTCAAGATGTGTGTTTGTTTTGAGGACGGCTCTCTGGAGAGTCTTAGCAAAGAGGTCACAGGGATAATCAGAGCAATTCTCAGAGACACTGAGAACAAGATGGACAGTTCCCTCCTGGCACTTTCCCTGTAGGAGATACCGCAAGACGTTTCTGTAGATTGGGCACAGCGCTCTGCAGGGTGTTAGCAGAGACTTTCCCGGGACAGTGAAACCCTATGTCAGAGACACTGAGAAGAAGCCCCAATGTTCCCTCCAGGCACTTTCAGTGTGGGTGCCTTCTCCACGTGGTTCCTGGTTTCCCTGCAGCGCTGAAGAGAATGAGCAAAGAGGTAACCGGCACAGCGAAAACAGTACTCAAAGACAGGGAGAGCAAGCTCTCTCTTGGCACTTTGGATGTGGGACATACAGCGAGATGTTTGCTGCTTTTGCGTTGGCTGTTGGGAGATTTACAGCACAAAGATATCTAGTTGATTTGAAGCAGTTCCGAGAAAGTCTAAACATAATCGCC